>NW_011889461.1:217305-369888 GCF_000151845.1 Pteropus vampyrus
TTTAGTAACATTCATCAATTCACATTGTTACAAATTTTTTTCTTATGATGAGAAATTTTTAGATCTACTCTCTTAGCAACTTTCCAATAAACAATATAGCATTGTTAACTATAGTCACCATGCTGTACATTACATACTCAGAAACTTATGAGTGGAAGTTTGTACCTTTGGACCACCTTCATCCATTTCTCCCACTCTCATTCTCCACCTCTGGCAAGCACCTGTTCTCTGTTTCTATGAGTTTGGGTTTTGTAGATTCCACATATAAGTAAGATCATACAGTATTTGTCTTTCTCTGTCTGACTTATTTTAACTTAGCATAATGCCCTCAAGGTCCATCCATGCTGTTGCAAATGGCAATATTTCCTTCTGTATGGCTGAAAATATTCCATTGGATGTATGTGTCCATATCACATTTTCTTTATCCATTCATCTGTCAGTGGTCACATAGGTTGTTTCCATGTCTTGGCTACTGTAAATAATGCTTCAATAAACATAGGGTGCAGATATCTTTGTTTTAACTGATGCAGATATCTTTTTGAGATAGTGACTTTATTACCTTTGGATATACACCCAGAAGAAGAATTGATAGATCATATAGCAGTTCTATCTTAAGTATTTTGAGAACTCACCATACTGTTTTCCATAGTGGCTACACCAATTTATAGTCCCACCAACAGTGCACAAGGATCCCCTTTTCTCTACATCCTCACCAAAGCTTGTTATCACTTGTCTTTTTGACGACAGCCCTTTTAACAGGTGTTAACAGGTGTGAGGTGACATCTCATTGTGGTTTTGATTTGCATTTCTCTAGTGATTGATGATGTGGAATACCTTTTCATGTACGGGTTTGCCATTCCCCTGTTCTAATTCTATACCAGTCCTGAGAGATTTTAAGAGAACACATCTCAAGATAAGATGCACGCAGGACTAAAGTGATTATTAAAATGCCATTTATTGTTGTACTGTGAGAAACAGCCATCACAGAGGCCAACTGACTGCCAACTATTGCTTAAGTGACTCTCCAGTTCCTATGCTTCCTCAGGGGTAATCTGACTTGTTCTGACTGATACAGTTTTTACATTCCAACAGGTTACAATCAAATGTTGCAGACCTGCGAGCCAGTCTGGTTCCTCAAGTTACTCTGCATATCTGTGTTCTGATTCATTCTGTATTTATCTTACAAGCTGGACTGTCAAAGAACATGTTGATAAGTCCTGAAAGCAGATACTAAGTACCCTATCATCCTAGGGCTTTGATTCCAATATTATACTAAGAGCACTGAAATCCTAGAAACCTTGAGCATTCAGATCTAACAACTTATCTACATAAAACTGAAGAACTTTCCCCACACAATAAAATGTCCCTGAGATACCAAAGCTACAAAAAAAGAATGTAGCTCTTATCTAAGATATACTGAACTATCTATATTTGGTATCTGTTCTTATAGAAGTAATTTAAAAAAAAAAAATTGATTTACATAGCTAGTCTATTCAGTGTCTTTATCTTCATAGGATTCTTTATCCCAATGATATAGTTATCATTTTCAGAGAATTGAAATATTAAGTTCAGTTGAAGCCCATACACAGCGACTGGATTAATTCAGGGGTCCACAACCCCTGGACCAGTCCGAGGCCTGTTAGGAACTGCCTGCATGGAAAAAGGTGAGTGGCTGGCGAGCCAGCGAAGCTTCACCTGTACTTGCTGCTGCTCCCCAGTGCTAGCATCACAGCCTCAGCTCCACCTCAGATCATCAGGCATTTTATTCTCATAAGAGAACCGGTCCCTGGAGCCAAAAAGGTTGGGGACTGATGGTAATCCATTCACACCTGAATTTTAGATGCAAGTAAGCAGATCACCACAAGAAATTTAATATCCCTCCCCATTCTTTAACCACATCTTCAGCCAGTTAAGGTCAGTCTTTCCTAGGTTAAACCTGTTTGGTAATAATTATTTTGGATGGTATCACATGTAACCCTTATCTGGGCACAGGCCAGGCCTTTGTAGTGTATTAGGTTCAAAGCAGCCCTTTGCAGAGCCACTGCTGCAAGTATACAGAGTGCTCTCCTTTAATCTCCATAATTAAAAGCAGGTCTTTTAAGCTTCTCACTCTATGCCAAGGAAGAGCCAGGCCTGAGTGTCAAGGACCAGCATAATCCATCAATACCTGAATCATTTTCATCAACAAACAGTAAAGCCAGTCTCAGAATCAAGTCCTAACTATTTTCTTTGGAGAGGATTTTGACTACATTCCTCCTTTAAAGAGGAACAAAAATTTCTTAAGCAACTCAAATAAGGATATCCAAAGAAAAAGTTTTCCTAAACGCCAGTTTGGTCTTAAGTTTACCAAATCACAATTAGAAATAACACTCGAGGTTAAAACAGAAAAGTTATAAGCAAATGTTATTTTTTAAAGTGTTACAGCATATAAATAATATATAACTAATCACTAAAAACAAGTGAAATAAATAGTAAATAAGTACTATGTAGTTGTAAAGTATGATTTAATCCAAGAAACCTATTGGCATATCTTCAATCCTCGATGCTCTTTTTAGTGGTAAAAGGAAAGAGTTTCAACTTACTGGCATATCCCCTTTACAGTGTGCCATTCATCTGGAATGGACTGTGGTATCTACCTGAGATTAGAGCTGAAGGTCAGTTTGGCCCAAGTCAGGCAATGATTTGATCCCTGAAATGTGAGGAAAGGTATATGATATCCATATGATAGAATATCATGAAACCTTTAAAATTTTTTATTAAGAAGAGTTTCCAAAGCCAATGATAGTATGTTAAAGTACAAGAATCAAAATGTAAAATTATATTTATGATCTCAATATAAAAGTACTGAGAAATAACGATGTATTAATAGTGGTTTTTTGGGGTTATTTGAGGGGAATGTAGAGAACTGTTTAGGCTTTCCTGGAGGCTAGCAATTAACGAAAGATTAATAATCTGCACAATGTTAGTAAACAAGCTGGAAAGTACCATGAAGGATTTTATAAATACTCAAGTATCGAGGGCACTGTTTTGCTGAAAGATTGTGGTCAGGCAAGCACCTGGGACTTTTACTGCCAGAAAGTACTTCCTGGAAAGAAGTAATGGGTTCTTTCTTAAAGTAGAAAAAAAACATAATTAAGTAAAATAATCATTGGTAACACTGAGGTAGCAACAGACTACCACACTTAAATTATGCTTAATTTTATTTTCATCTGGCTCCTCATTTTCCGTTTTTCATTATACAGTATTTAACTTATAGAGTATGTAGTTAAATATTTATGATGCTTTTTAAATAAGTGATATGCTTATAGAAAAAGGATACTTGATTCTATTATACATCTCTCGGCTCTGGGGCACCTGGGAGAACCTAACCACTAACCAGTCCCATCCCTTAATGGCCGAGAGCAGAATCTTAATGTCTAGGAAAGAATAAGCAGTACTGCAGGCATACTCTGCAACTTCACAGCCATCAACAAATGTCTCACCAATCACACTAAATTTGAATGATACCAAATTTATTGAATTTCGACAAGTAGATTTAACAAAAATAAAAGAAAAACCCCTTACGTTAGAAAAGTAACCACCAATGGTGCACAAATTCCTTAGTATGGAGTTCAAAAATTCTCTTATCACGTGGCCCCAATCTAAATACCAACTTGCCTGCTCAGAATTCTCAATTTGAATAGCCTCTCCCTCTCCCTCTCCTCCTCCCTCTAAAACACTCCATTACGAACATGTCAATCTCATGCATACTTCCATGACTTTATTCATGCAGACCCTTCCAGTTGGAATGCTTCTCTTCTTGCCCCATTCAGGATCAGGTTCAGGATCAACCTTCTCCAAGAAGTTCTAAATAATCTGACCTGTTCTAACTCCTTTGTTAGAAACGTCATAACATACTGTCAATATACCATTCCTCCTACTAATCCTTAAAAAAAAAATACATTGTTATTTAACAGTTTACAGTTTGTTTTCTTAAAGACAGGGACCATTTCTCTTCTATTTCTTATGGATTTCTAATGAACAGAGAGAAAATGTCATTCGTGGAAAGAGAACAAGCCTCAGTCAGGCCAACCTAAAGCTATCCACAAACTAGTGCATCCTTGGGGAAGCCACTGAAACTCTTTAAGCCTCAGTTCTCTCATTCGTAAAATGGAGATAATAACAACTGCTTTAGAGAATAGAGAAATCTATAGAAATATTCCTTCCTTTTTCTCTGTCCTTTTCCTTTGAACTTTCATTGCATAAATCTAATAAATCCAACTAAATCAGAAGGGGTACCTAGTATAAAGCATCCTTACCGATGCTGCTTTAGAGAAAATTCTGCCAAAAACTATCTGAGATTGGACAGTCTGTGACATAATTAAGACTGATGACATCCAAAGACTATCTCAACTGCATTTAAATAGGGTCAAATCTCTTCTTTGTGGGCAAAGATCCTAAGGCCCTGTTTATTTTCATAGTGCTCTCACTGAAGCAGAAAAGCTAGAAAAGACTTTCTCTATATTGGACGTATCTTATATATAACAGATTCTAATCTGCTTAAATGACAGAATGGAAGAAACATGTAAGTTTTACTGTAACACAATAAGGCTGTTTCATGAGTCATATAAGAAAGTCCATCTCATTACCCTATAGTTGTCTGGGTAGCAGAGTGTTTTACAAGCAAATTAAAGGAGGCACATACCACCACTTTCATAGCAAATGCACGGGAAGTAAGACAGTGCTTCAGTCGCCTCAGTTTTAAGGACACTATTTTAAAGAAAAAGGTAGCCATCATTAAAACTAAAACTAAACTATCTTAAAAACTGCTGAGGGAAGGAAACAGAAAGAAACATTATAAAAACCATTTTTAAAAGATGACAGACTTAAGACCAAATGGGTATGAGATAAAAATAAATGTCAATAGAATAAATTCAACTATTTAAAACAAAACAGCCAAACAAAAAGGGAGGAAGAAACTATGATTTTAATATCAAAATTGTATTCAAAGCAAGAATCACTAAAAAAGACAAAGGAGGCATAATGAAGATATAGCTCTCATTAATTTTTACATATGTAATAACAGGGCCTCAAAATATATAAAACAAAACACACACAAAACAAAAACTGCAGAAAACAGAAAGAAAGATAAAAAATGGAAAGAAAGCAATAGTAATGGGAGATTAACATTCAGATCATGAAAACCAAAAGTAAAAAAGTGATAGGAGGCAAATAATATATAATTAATAAGGTTGTTCTATTACATTTAGAAAGCTACATCCTGAAGAACACATTTTTTTAAGCACACAGAACATTCACAGAAATTCACCTTGCATTAAGGCACACACACAAAAGTCAATAAATCCTCAAAAGTAAAAGTAGTACAGACTTATTCTCTGACTAGAAAGCAACAAACAGTGAGCAAAAACCAAAGTAGAACAATTAAAAATAAGGGGGGAAAAAACCACTTAGAAAATTTTAAACCTTCAAAGGACTCTTGAGGAGGCAAAAATAAAATCATGGTGTTGAAGCAGTATGGAAGCGGAATCATTATGCTATCATTATGACTCTTACTGCTTTCTTCTCAAAAATATCCAAATGAGGAGCTCATGGGGAAACTGTCTTAGAACCCTTTGGGAACTATGGGATTCTGCTGACTATATTCTAGGCAAAAATCAATCATCTCTTCAGTCCTACCATAGCAGGGTTCCTGTGGGTTTCATCCGCAGAAGCCATGGCTCCAGAAACTTTGAGAGATAGTTTGCCAAGTACCTATTTAGTCACTACAATTTATGACTTTCTTTAACAACTTTCTGTCCTCCCAATCAAGTGTGGGTTAAACTTCAAGTGATCCTGATCCAGAGGAACTAAAAACATGTAAGCATGCTGTAGTTGTTTCCTAAAAAATTTCCAGATTTACATCTATAAAAGCATTATTCAATTGAACTTTCTGTGATGCTGGAAATATTCTTTATTTTCCAATATGGCAGGCACTATCCACTGTGGCCATTTAGCACTTGAAATTTGGGTAGTACGACCAAAAAACTGAAATTTTAACTTGTATTATAATTTTAATTAATTTAACCTTAAATTACCACATGTGGCTCGTGGCTATCATGTTGGACAGGACTATTCTATAACCAGCCAGGTAGGCTGCTGAAGCTTATGAAGATTACAAAACAAAAAAAAAAAAAAAAAGAAGAAAATTCCATGTAGTGAAAGAAGTGATAAAGCAGCTATAAAAAGCAGAAACAGCTGTGGGGAGGGTAGATCCTGAGAAAAACTTTAGCTTAGGGTCCCTGCGTCAGCTGATAAACCTCCCTCTATCCTGGGTTCTGACAATAGCATTTTTCCCAAAAGGCTTCGAGAGTATGTTTCTGTGAGGGTTTTTTTGTGCTAATAATTAGGCTAGCAGTATGGATGGCTCAAAAATCATGTGATCATCCTGCTTTGCTACCAGTGCTATATAAACTGTCGACTCCTAGCACAGTCAAAGAAAAAAGGGAAAGAAAGGGAAGAAAACAGAAATTAAAGATAAATGTAAAAAAGTAAAAATGAGTAGGAAAAAAAGGGAAAAAAGAAGCCCTTTCTATAGCAACAGTACCACTGGCACCTGCCCAGGTATAAGAGGCATGTACTTCAGTTACCATTAACATAATGGCTAGGTGGAAAACCATAGGAGAGAAGGAGCAATTAGGGGTATCGTTTTATAAACTATATAAATGTCTAACCAATGTATCGTATACTTGAAACTAATACCAGAAAAAAAAAAAGAGGCATGACCAAACTGTTATCGTTTTCATTCTCTGAACAAACATTCTCTGAACATCAATTATATGTCAGGCACTGTTCTGGGCACTGGGTTTACGATGGTTAAACAGAAAGAGTCCCTATCTCTCAAGGTATTTAGAACGCAATGAAGAAAATGGGCACTTACATATAAAAATGTTATGAAGTGACAAGTGCTATAACAAGAGAGATAAAAAATGGCAGTGCAGGTCAGGCATTCTTCCAAAGGAACATGATTTAAAGGATGACTAAGAGCTCCCCAAGCAGAGGAGGAGGTATTACAGGGAATGTAGAGGAGCAAGAATAAAAATGATAAGGAGATGTGAGAGTGAGTGAATGCCATGGTTTTGTAACTGGGAATTTTATAGGGTCTAAAGTACAGATTGAATACCAGGGAAGAAGTTTTGACTATTTTCTATTTTTAATAAGAAACCTCTGAAATTTTTTGAGCAAAATACTATAGTAACATTGCTTCTGAAAAATTAAGTTGGTAAGTAGTGTGCAGGCTGACTAAATTCAGACTGGGAGATTAGTTACAATACTACTGAGGTAATCTACAATGACAGATAATAATGGTCTTCAGTGAATATTTTATTTATATCTGCCCTGAAATCACGTCCCTTTCTTTTGGTAACAGAACCTCAATTTTCCACAGGAGAACCACAACTCTGCCACTTACTCTGGTCCATGTAGTTCTAAGAAAGCATCACCCTACCCCAGGATCCATCAGAGTTAGACACATAACTGTGGCCTGACAGCATATTCCACACCCTGAAACAGGAACGTAAATCAGTCCAAAAAGAGTCAGCCCAGAATTTTGCTTTTGCTGTACCTATTGAGATTGCTTGCTTGCCTGCCTTCCTTCCTTCCTTCCTTCCTTCCTTCCTTCCTTCCTTCCTTCCTTTCTTTCTTTAGTGGGGTGGGATTACTAAACTTGAAGTTGCTAAGGGTTATATCCTGTAGAGAAGTCTGCCTGAGAATGAAGCCAACACATTGGAATAAAGAGCCCATAGACAGGGACAAATTTTCGTTTAAGCGTGCACCTACATTTGGCCATTCCTGAAAGAATACTACTCTCTGGATTTTTCAGTAATGTAAGCTAAAATAATTGAAAATGGAGAAAAAAATATAAAGCTTCAAGAGAAAAATCAGGAACAGAATTCACAGGATCTAGTGACTGCTTAGATATGGGAAATGAAGAATAGGGAAGTACCGAATTTCATTCTGTGAGGCTTCTGGCTTGGTTGATTGGGTGGAAATTCTATTAATTGAGATAGAGAATAGAAGAGGAAAAGGTTTTGGAAAAGCTCAATGGAATGAGCTCAGTTTACAGATAAGAAATAGTATCTTACTACTTGAATTCTGACTCTACATCACTGAGCCAGGAAAATTATACCTGTAGCTGGGTTCCAAGCTCAGCAGTAGACTGCATAGCTCCAGGCAATTTAGGGTAAGTGAAAAGCTAGACTAACACCCCAGTCCTCAGTGGGCTCAACTCGAACAGAGGAGTCAGAGAAGAAGAAAGAACAGGCTATACCATTGCAAATAGCAACCACAAGAGCATAATTTCAAGAAAACTGAGGAAGGGAACAGTAGTAGTCATTTTTTGCACTTAGTACACACCAGACACTCTGTGAAGAACTTTATGCACATTATCTTATTGAATCTTCACAACTTACCACTCAGGAAGGCATTATTCTTCCTACTCAGACAGGATAAGCCAAGTTAAGCAGTAGAACTAAGATTCAAATGCAGATCTATCTGGCACATCTCACTACAATTGTTTTCAGAAAATATATTGAAAAGTTGCATCCATATATAAAAAAATTATGCCATTTCATCAAAAAGACTTTTTCTGAATTGGGTGTTTTTTATTTGTTTGTTTGTTTGTGTGTTTGTTTTAGGTGAGGAAACCATTGGTTGACCTCACAGATTGCAAGGACCTTGTCATCTTACAATCCTTTATTTTTTTATTTTGTACTTTTTTATGCCTACAGCACCTGGTCTTCCTGGTGGTCTCCCATCCAAGTACTAATGAGGCCCAACCCTGCTTAGCTTCTGGGAACAGACGGGATCTGGCTTGTTCAGGGCAGCATGGCCGTAGACGGAATTGGGTGTTTTAATGGCCATAGAAAGGTTAGATTTGCAGTGACCCAGCCATGATGCCTCAATCCTCAGGCACAAGAAATGTATTTGCCAGTTGTCTATCAGGAGCTGAGTCCGTGCCGTGAAGTCTCATTAAACAATACATTCTGAGTTAACCAACAAATAGGCTATTGCAATAGTATGAGTGACTTTGTGGGAATAATTCCACAACTGAAATTAAGTTTTGACTGGAGTTTCTTAGTTAAGAGGTAAGCATGGAAAGAGTATGAGATAGAAAAAGATACCTGCAAAAGAGTATCCTACTGGCCTGAACGACAGGAAAAGAACGATATAAAATTTACTATCTTATACATTTCTTTCTCACTATACGTTAGCAAAGTGAGAGGCAGCATAGTACAGGTATTAAAAGCACAGACTCTGGAGCCAGATTGCCTGGGTTTGAATCCCAGTTCCACCAGGGATTCACTGTATAACCTTGGCAAGTTATTTATCTTATGTTTCGGTTTCGTCATCTGCTAAATGGTGATAATAGAGTACCTATCTCATCCAGTTGTTATGAAGATTAAATAAGTTAATACTTGTAAGGCTCTTAAGCAGTCATGGCAATGTGGTAAAAAAAAAAAAAAAGTTTGTTAAATATATTAAGTCAATAACTAACCCAGCTAGATGTCCAGCTAGATAGGGAGGAAATCTGAACTTGAATTTCCAATCCGGCCTCTCTCACATGAACTCATAGAGGAAAATAAAAATAACCCTAAAACTTGCTTAGAATTTATATGGAACCTCTTACACGAAGCATTTCACAGACATCTGGAGGAAGAATACACAGCCAAATATCCACAAGCAGAAACTGAAACATTAAAAGAGAAGTAAGATGTTCATTTTCACTGAACACATCATTCATAGATCTCAGGCAAGAACCCCAATGTCTTTGTCAGCCCAGGTTTTTTATAGTGTGCAAATGAAAGAGGAGTCATCCTTTAAAACTGCTAGGTCTTCACCCAGGCACATTTCATTAATTTTCCCTTGTTGATATTTTCTCAGAGGTAAATGTTCTACAACCAGTTTTTTGTTTTGTTTTGTTTTGTTTTTTATGTCCAGTCTTTGGACTCCAACTGCTCCTGAGATCGTAACTATATCTGAATGTTTTTAAAAGTCAAACAAGACTCCCTTAAGTCACAGTACTGCTTTATCCTGTCACTACTGCAGATTCTTAAGAGGTTAAGACCAGAGTTATAAATGAAGCAAACCCTAAACAGGGGAAGCACCTCCACAGAGTCCAAGTCATCGTTCAGTTAAAGTAGTTTTTAAAATCTTAAACCCTCTAATTTCCAGAAGATATGAACTCGATGACAGTAGCTGCACATAAATGTAAAATTGCTTTATTGCACTGTGAGGAAAGAGTGAAGAATTTGAGATGAAAAGGAAATGACAGAGAGGTCCTGCCACTCTCTAACAGGGATTGGGCACTGACAATTTCTAGTCTCATTAGCAAGCCCCCACCCCGACACCACTACCATTACAATCGCCCACTTTCATCCACAGGCCCTCTTTCTTACCTTCTTCACACTCATCTTACTAAGCCGCTCATAATTCCTAACCTTTGCTCCCAGAAATTCTTAAAACTTCAACCTTCTTAATATTGGCCCGACGTGCTGTCACCACCAAGCTTCAGTCAGGGCACCAACCTTTTGCCCTACTCCTATCTATAAACTCTGGCCTATGGAACCTCACTACAGAACCTCCCAATATTCACCTTCTCTCTAGCAGCCCTAGATCTGAGCGTCACCCACTTCTGCTCCTCCTGCCCTTAACATATCCTATCTACCTTTGCTCACCTTCACTAAGCCGGCTCCCTCCTCCGCTTATCCACATCCCGGCCCGTGCCACCTCTCAGAATTTCTTCCCTAACAAGTCGCCACAGCAGTCGCCCTCATCTCTGTTGCACCCGGCACGACTCTCCACGCTCTCCGAGCCCTCCCAAGCCTCCCAGTGCTTCAGCTAGCTCATCCATCCGCCCCCGACTCCCCGGCCCCTTGCCAGCCCACCTGCTCTCCTCCGGCAGGCGCTCCTCGCAGCCGCCAAGCTCCATTCCCGCGCGCTCCGGCCGCATCCGGGGCTGCGACATCGCCTTCCCTCTGGAGAGCCGTACCTGCCGCTTCGCCCTCAGGGGTCCCGGAGCCCCCCCCACCCCCGCCAGGAACTGAGGAGGTACCCACGGCAGCTGGGCTCTGGGCGATGCACTACACCCGGTGACCGCAGCAGCGTTGACTTGCTGTCTCAGCTGCGGTTTCTCCCCCTGCCTCCGCTCACTTCCGGCTCCAAAAACTACAACTCCCAGAAAGCACTTCCAAGACCCGGCCGCTCCCGGCATGCACCATTCTATCCAATCCAAGGCCGCGCTCTCTCAGCGGACTGCAGACCGTGGCGGCGTGCTTGTGGGCGTGCACCCGGGATGAAACGCCCACCAACGCTAGTCTCTGGAATCCCTATACGCTCCTGTCACTTGTTCATCTTTGGGACTGGACTCGGTCCGAGGTCTAAGCTAGGAAATAATGCTGGTCTTATACTAAGTATGGTTAACCCCACTTTAGCCTACACTGGTTTAACACTTGCTGGTGTTTGGGGACCTCAAGCATTTTAATGAAGAGCTCACAAAGTCAGCACCGGTTGCTTTGGGATCACAAAGGAAGAGCAGGAGGAAAGGGCTTTGGGGGAAGCTTTCCTGGAGGACTGATGTCAGAACAGTTTTTAAGGATGCCTATGAGTTAGTCAAGAAAAGAATGGAAGAGAAAGTGAAGAGAGCAGCATAGCACTACTCAGGGTGGGATCTAGGCTAACTCCATGAAAAATGAGTTACACTATTAAAAATGTTATGACTTTCAGGAATTTTCAAATCTGAGACAATGTTTAGTCTGTGTGAGTTAAAAGTGAAATGAAAGTTTTTGAATCCAAATTATGATTTCCAACTTCCGTTTATATAAAAAGTACTCTTTGTTCAAACTTTCTCATATCCTAATAAAGGTTTATACTTTTTAAAATAAAGGAGCAGTATTAAGTCATTGAGATTTCACTACCTTCTGTTTGTACAAATGTGTGAACTTCATTTTTTGTCATACAGTATAATCCCAAACGACCTTGTCATGATCGTAACATATATTTACATGAAAGTCAGTTTTATCTGGAAATTCTAGAACTAAAATTGTAGTGAAAGTTCTGGAAAACAGGATTTTCCTCACACGTCCAAATCTGGGTTTACATGTATTTTCTTTAAAGCAGTCAGTTAATAAACATGATAATAATCTACATTAACTATGTGCCCATCCTCCCCCAATCCCATTCTTCTGCTTTCCCTCACCCCAAGTAGCCATATTCTGACTATCTTGTTTATTCTGCTGCTTCCCTTTTTATAAAATAGTTTCTTTGCATCTATCTATAGTCCTATATAGAAGTATTATTTTTAAAATGTATGTGTTTTAACTTTATAAAAAGGGTATTAAGCTATATTTATTCTTTGTTCTTTAGGGCCTACTTTTTTTCCCTTAATATAGCATTGATAAGATTTATTTATATTATGTTTCACTCTAGTTCATTGATTCTGACTACTGTATAATAGTCCACTGTGTGAATACACCAGTTTATTCATGATATCTTTCATTGATAGGCATCGGGGTCGTTTCCAGGGTTTTTGCTACTGCAAACAGTGCTGCTATGAATATTCTTTTCCGTGTCTCCTCTTGTATATAAGCAAGGGTTTCTGTTGGGTACATACCTGGAAGTGGAATTGCTAGGTCATAGGGTTATTGTCCGATTAATCCAATTTTGTGCGTTTGTGGTTCAAATGTAAAAAACTGTCAAATATGCAAAAGTATTTAGCATTAGGATTCAATAAATGTCATGTAAATGAAATGGCCTTACTTAGCAACTGCTCGATGAATTAATATTTTAAAAGTCAAAAAACTTAAAGAGGTGTATTGGATCTTGATTAATCTATTTGTTTTCAAGATCACCAGGATGCTATTTTTACATAAACAGTAGTAGGTCCTAAAAAAACCATTGGCAGAAAGCCAATTTCATATGAGATTCAGTTATTCAAATAACAGATTTTTAAAGTATATTTACATTTACTTATTTGCCAAAAACTTGTTTTAAGACATAGTCTTTGTGAGTATATTCAGCAAATATCAATTATAGTCATGACTATGTTCTTTTCATTATAGTTACTAGAATTATTCTTAGCAGCATTTTGGAAACTATTCAAATTTTTAAAAGCTAAGAGATGTCTCCCACTAGCCAAGTCAAAATAATTTGAGCATAAAAATGAGTTAATTCATGATATGTATACATAGCTACATTCTTTTCAAAGATAGGCACAACTCACACTGTTCACCTTTTTGCTTTCAGAAGAGAATTTTTGAACCCAAAATGAGTCTCTGAATTTCTATGGAAACTTATATGTATATATAAATAAGTATGCAAATAAATCAATAAATAGAAAAAGGAAGGAAGAAATGGAGGGAGAGAAAGCTCTTTTTTACTATAGAATGTCAACTAATGAAAGTAGAAAAATGTTAGTGTTAGAAAACCACTATTTTATAGCCACCATAGCAATAATTGATTCAGGTAAGAATCATCAGTGGATGCTAAAGCCATGAGTGAAATTTGTTTTGAAACAGAATTTTTACATAGTCTCGAACTATTTCCCCACAGATTACTTATAAATAGAAAAAAAAGGGGGGGTACCTTTGCAATGGAGAAATCTGGCAGACATCATCTTAACCAAGTGACATGATGAATGTTCAACGTGACTCTGTATAAGCTCCCTGCAATTCTAACTGAATAAAAGTGGGCTAAGAAAAGATATCCTCTACTGAGGGAAAGACAGAGGTGAGAATCCAGCCTGGGCTCTTCAGCCCAGAGCAGGGAGGCCAAGTGGCAAAGAGAAGAAACATAGGAGAAGGATAAATGCCTAAAGACCCCATAACCCTAGAATCCTGGCTCTCCAGACCTTCCTAGACTATGAATCTATTTAGTACAAAATGAGGATATATATTTTTTAAAATAATTTTTATTTAAATAGGGTGAACTTGTGTGATTTATGTAAATTTGTGTAGCTTTAGAAAATTCTACAATTAGTCCTTTAGTGAATTGGCCTAGAACCCTTAGTTGACAGGACACCTACCCTACCCAGAGGAGACAAAGCCTAATAAGTTCCAACCCCTGAGTCAAGGAAGAATTCCTCGTCAAGTTTCCCTGCTTACCCAGAGGAGTTTCCCTAGTCACAGAAAACTGATGATGGTCAGGGACTTGGAGACCAGTAACGCCTCTAGCTATGTCTGTATCCCTGCCTGTCAAGTTTTCTGCTGTTTCACTGTACTGTAGCACAGTGTCTTGCACATACTAGGAACTCAAACTCCATTCGAATAAGTGAATGAATAAATCTCAAGATTAAAAAGCAGAAGACTAGAACAGCTAGAAAAGCTTGGAATAAAAGAAAAGGGCAAAAGAGGAACAGAAAGCTATAGCAAGGTGACAAAGAAAAAGCTACTGCAGCAGAAAACAATGGCAAAGGGGATAGAATGAGAAGAATTGAGCAGAAAAAAGAAGAAAAACTGTACTGTACATATGAATAGCTTAAGGGAGTTAGGTATAATAATAGTTATGCCTAACTAATATATATTATACCTACATATAATACAAATTATATTCAACTCCCTTTTTATACCAGTATAATACAAATTATATCAACATGAGTTCTAAAATCTTCTTTCGAAAAACAAGAGTTGATACCAAAATCAGACAAAGACATTACAAGAAAGGGAGTTACACTATCACTCATGAAAAGAGAAATAATATCCTTGACAAAATACTAACAAACCAAATCCAACAATATATAACAAGGATAATACACCAGGACCAAGTAGTTTTATCCTATAAATGTGAGGGTGGTTCAACATTTGAAAGTCAGTCAATGTAATTCACCATATTAATAAAATTTTCAAAAACCATTTGGTCATCTCGATAGATGCAGAAAAAGCATTAGATAAAATTCAACATTCACTCATGATTAAAACGCTCAGCAAATCAGGAATAGAAGGGCCCTTCCTCAACCTGATAAAGGGCATCTGTAAAAAATCTAACATCATACTTAATGGTGAAATACTGAATGCTTTCCCTCTGGGGTTGGGAATGAGACTAAAATGTTCACTTTCACCACTTCTATTAAACATAGTACTGAAATTACCCAGTCACTGCAATAAAGCAAGAATAAGAATAAAAGGCAAAAATTAATAATAATAATAAAAGGCATACACATTGGAAACAATTATGCTGAGTGAAATAATTCAGATAAAAAAAGAATATAGTATATGATTCCATTTCTATAAAATTCTATAAAATTCAAATTAATCTATAATGACAGAAAACATATCAGTGGTTACTCAGGTAGTGGTCAGTGGGAAGGATTACAAGGAGGACAGGAAACTATTGGGGATGTATATATATTAATCATCCTGATTATGGTGGTGTTTTCATAGGGATGTACGCTGTACACCTGTATAAACTGCACACTTTAAATATGTCTTATTGTCTGTCAATTATACCTCAATAAAACAGAATAAAGGGGGGCATGTCAAATTAATTTTTAAAAAGGTAAGAGTTATATACATGAGTTGTATTTTGAAGAGAATGTAGAGCCAGAATGTGTTAATCGAAAAAGTCGAATGTTGTTAAGGTTGCCAGATTTAGCAAATAAAAATATGACTCCCAGTTAAATTTGAATTTCAGATAAACAACGAATAAGTAGTACAAATTATGCTAAATATTGCATGTAACATATTTTTACTTAGGTGAAACTGCTGAACTGCTGTATTCTAAACAAAGGCCACATGCATAGTGTCCAGCACAGTGTCTCATTCACAAGAGATGCTTAGAAAAATTTTTTGCTCTGAAAGCTGTTTGAAAGTAGGAGCTGCATCCATCTTGCTCACCATTTTGTCCCCGGGGCCTATTACAATGCCTGGTGCTCAATAAATATATGATTAAATGAATAGCTGCCTTTCATGCCTCAGAAAATTGCAGGGTTGACCTTGTTACTCCAGCCCTTCCTTGTAACTGGCTGATCAACTTCTTGGACAAGCCCCAGTTCTGATTTCTTGGCTTGTCTCCCTCTTCAATGTTGTTGTGTGTGTCTCAGGTTGCTGTTTTGTATTGTTTTGTGTGTGATTGACCTATCCTTATCTATAATGCCTCTTGTTTTCTTGTTTCCTCTTTGGAATCTGAGTGATTGCTCCAAAACTCTGAGACCCTTGGCCCTTGGGAAAATCTGAAAGTCTGAAACACAATAGCCAGGTTTGCTTATGAAATATATTGGGGTATGTTCCCTAAAGAGCCAAAATTTGGGATAAGGCTCAGTTTTGGAGAGATCAGAATAAAAGGTAATCTTTATATACTGGTGGTGGAAAGGATTTTATACATTTTGGAATTTTATTATCTGTCCTATAAATACTTGAAGTACAAAAATGAATCCAAACACTAAAGGCATTAATTTCTTCCATAAAATTAAAAACTTAATCTAACATTCCTCCCTGTAGTTTACTTCTACAAATAAGCAGAAATCGTAGAAGTTATGTACAGTGAGAGAAGGATGGTGTGGAGAAAAATGTCTTGTGCTTAGAAGATTTTAGAACTGTAAGGAATATTAGGAATAATTAAGAAGATATATATTTAGTATAACCACTTCCTTGTTTTGTGGCCCAGACACTCTCCCAATTTCAAACAGTGAACACATGACTGAAGTGGGTGAAAAAATACCACTCAACAAAACTTAGGTCTCCCTCAGACTTTTATCTCTATAACCCAGTTTCCCTAGTTCTTCACAGTCAGGACCGCAGTGTGGGGGGTGGAGGGGGGAGTTGCGGGGTGGGATATTAATAAAATCAAGCACGTTGTGCTAAAATCATACCTGCTACTCTCCTTGTCATGCCTAATGTTGTCCTTGGGTCTTTCTGAGTCCCAAACTTCTCCACCGTTAAAGCTACCCTGTCTAGTACCCCTTCATTGATGTGTCCTCACTTGATTCACTCTTCTTATAAGGTTATATTTTCATCTTGGGGAAAAATAAATTAAGTACAAGCTATTGCGGTTTTGAGATACTTTAAGCCACTGGTTCCTTTCTATGCAAAAAGAAATTTTAGGAAGTGGAGAGGAGGAAGGTGGTAGAGATTTCTAAGTGGACTGAATACCTGCCCCTGGTTTTTTCTGTAGATGCGAATGTCTTAGTTTTAAGCTGTTATGAGGATGATATAAACTAAATGCTTGCGTACAAGCGCGTTAACTTTGGAGGAGGAGAAAAGGTAAGAGAGGGAATATCACGTTTGTAAACAGGAAAAAAATTGTTTTGCAAGAAGTCATCAAATATTAATATTTTCCTATAGGGACGATTAGAAAGAAAACGAATTCTCTTATCAATTCCCAGAGCAAATGAATGTTAAAAAATGCAGCCAAATAATCAGAGGTACTTACCCCTCTTCTAAGGGAAGATGAGGTCTTATTAAGGTAGCGAGTACCAGGCACAATGTTTGGAGAGTGCCGGCTGAGAAATGGTACAATTATGGGAAACGTTAGCATTTAGTTTTATTGGTACGGTGACGCAAGAATTGACACTGCAGACTTTGCTTTGCGTCCAGACGTGGCGACTCCGCCTGCTGCAGGTAGAGAAGCTGGCCAGGGAGAGGGGACCTGGGACGCAGTTGTGCAATCTATGCTCTCAGGGGTCTGTCCCGCCTCCGAGGCTGCATTGCAGTGGGCTGTGAAAGGTTCGTGCGTACCAAAGCTTAGGGGCCTTTCTGTAGCAAGAGGGATTCGAAGGACACCGAGGAACATGATCTCATTTAAGACATGTGATTACGAGGTGCTCAGAGTCCAGCATCCCCCGATTGGGGCGGAGAGGCGATCTGCTGAAACAGCTCTGCAAGCGCGGAGAATAGCAGGTGCAATGTTTCCTCCTGTCCGGCAAGGGCCGCTAGGAGCAATTCCGGCGTAGGGCCGCTCTCGCCCGCCTCTGGTCTCCGTAGCGCCTCCCCCCGCCCCAGCCGCGGGTGGGAGGGCGAGGACGCTGCCAGCACGCGTGCGCGCTTTCTCGGTGCAGCCAGTCTGTGAGCGTGAGTGGGAGGTGGCAGGCCTCGGTCTCTGGCCTTCTCCACTGACTGATCCAGCGCAACGTCTCCAGCCATGAACCGGTTTGGTACCCGGTTAGTGGGAGCCGCGGCGACTCCGTCACCGCCGCCAAAAGCCCGTAGTAATGAAAACCTCGACAAAATCGATATGTCTCTCGGTGAGGAGCCGAGTTGGACGGAGTTGGAGTGGGGGGAGGGTGTGGGTGGAACCACGTCCCGCGGTTTGTGGGGGAAGGGGCGGTTGGCCACAGTTGTAGATCGAGTTTTCTTGCGGGTGGGCGGGACCAAGTGGGAACCTCAGGGGACGGGCGAGGGACGCCAGCTGGTGCCGAGAACGGGGGTCGAGCCTGAGGACCTGGGCGTCCCTTCGGCGGGGCTGTGTCTAAGGGAAGCGATGAGGGCGGGTGGCGCTGCGGGCCCGGAGGCTTGGAGGCTTGGAGGGTTGAGGGGTGCGTAGCGTCTTTTTCCCCCCAGAGGGGCGCTACCACTCGCGGGTGACCCCGGCTCTTTGTGAAGAAAGCTCCTCGGATTTCGCCTCTAGCATATTCGCTGTGGGCGTTATCAGGGGAGCAAGGGGAACGGTCCCGCTGTGACATCCCTTCTGAGGAAGGCTCGGAGAGCCCGCCTGCGTCTGCGTTCGGTTCAAAATCAGTGCTCCCAGAAAGGGGCTCGTTGGGCATTTTCTGTGCCCAGGCCTACCCCTGGCGCCAAACAAGAAGTGTGAAGACCCCCGAGAGTTGGCGATTTCTTACGTGCGCCAGACCTCAGGGCCACCACGGGGCACCGACCCGAGAGCATTTGTCAGAAAATATCGTTAGGCAGGGCTCCATCAGATAGTGCTTTATTAGGCGGTGCCTAGAAAAGCATAGTCTCCTTACCAAGGCCTCCGAGTTAGCTACTTAGGGGAGAAAAAAAGAAGCAGCAGCAGAAACCACAGCAAAAAACAAGGGAGAGATACACAAGGATTGATGCGAAGCCGGATAAAGCACAGGATCTAGCACGTTTAAGAGGGGCGGGTGTTTTGGTGATGATTATGTAAAATGCCGGAGGATCGGCGATTCAATTAAAAATTGAGACCTAGCATTACTGAGGCACGAGTCTCTGGCTTAGCTAGTTCAAAAGGATTTCCATTTTTGTCGAGATTCAACTTATGTTATTAGATGTAGTTATCTCTGCCTGTTCTTTCTGTGGACTACGCTTTTGGGGATATTTGTGTAGTAGCTGGCCAGTAGATACAGAGGCGTAACTTTTCTGAGAGCGGTTATTTTTCTTACTTTGTGGGTTATCTTCAAAGTTTTTAGTCAGAAGTCAAGAACTCTTGGTTTCAATGATTGCCACAAGTCAACCCAATATATGAATTAAGTAAATCATTAGAAATAATAGGTTTGGCCTCAAGTCTTGTCTTACTGCTGGTCTGTAGTGAACCCTAAAGAAATGAGAAATCTTTTGTGCTAAGGCCAAGAGAAAATATAATAACGAATATTTATTGAGTGCTTACTACCTGTCAGGCACGGGACTAAGCATTTTATGTGTGTTAACTAAGTTTATACTCATAATAACCGTGTGAGGTATGGGCTACTAATGATGAAGAGTATGTGATCCAGAACCGCAGTCTCAGTTCAAATCCTGTTTCTACCACTTAATAGCAATGTGATCATAGGCAAATTACTTCTCAGTGCTTCATCTATAAAAAGTTGATAAAAATAGGCTTATCTATCTCAGAGATTGCTGTAAATATTAAATGAGTTAAGGCATATATAAACTGCTTAGAACAGTACCTGGTACACAGCACTATATTTACATATACACGTACACTATATAAACCATTGTTCCCATTTTACAAAACTCGAGGCATAGAGAAATTAATAACTTGTGCAAAGTCATACAACTAGTTAAGTGGTAGAGCAAGGATTTTGGTGTGGCTCTAGAGCTCTAAGCTGTAGGTATTACAGGAAGTATTAAACAAGTATTTTCAGAACCAATATATTTAAGTTTCCAGGATTTGTATGTATTTTGGTGATTAAGATGTTCAAGTGAAGGAAACTGAGGGATAATTCTCTTCAAAGGTAGAAATGAAGTGCTGTAGATAGCTAACTAAAATAGAGCTCAGTCTCTTCTTTCCTCCAAGAACATAAACTGTTAGATATAGAGCATCTTAGATCACTTGCCCCTTCCTCTCCATTTTCTACCCTTTGAATAAACTTCAGTAGCCATATCTCAGTTTTAGCAATTTTTTAATTTTTCACCCTTCAGTGTTATGTCAGATGCCTTTTTGTTTTTAGTGAGAATTTTACAGAGATAGGGTGAAGAGATACCTATTTTAGACAACTGTTATGCTTTGTGAATATTTCATTTTATCAGGTCTATAGAGGTTTTAGAATCTATTTTTTTTTAATCGATTCTACTAGGATTATAAGAATAGTCATGTAGATTATCTGCCAAGACTACCAATAGCTGACCTCATTGTGGCTCAGTTTCTTAATTTGAAAATGGGTATTATAATACTTATTTCATAGAATTGTTGTGAGAATTAAATGAATACGTGTCAAAACAATGTCTGTTAGTACTCAGTTACTACTGTTACTATTATTAGTACCATATATATAGCCCCGGTATTATGGAAGAAACTTTTTTATTAAAGTAGCTCATCATAATGGATTTTTTTTTCCCTTCTGATACCTACCCTATTTACTTCTTGAGTAGGAGAAAGCCATTCTCTTCTTTTAGATTGAAAGAATCCTCTCTGCCATAGTAGCTCATTTAACTTGAAGATTTAGATAAGAAAATATTTAAATATAAAACATTTATATTTGATATTCTTTGCTACTATTAATTTTTAGTTATGTTTAAACTCTATACTCAATTTAAAATTAACCCGATTAGTCAAAATTATATTCTTGCCCCCCTTCTTTTTTTTAATGGTCCCCAGACCATATTGATTTTTTTTTTTTTTTTGGTGTACTCTCATGGCTCTGAGATTTTAGTCTTCTGGTGAAGAATACCACCTTGTTAAAGAAAAGTAGTGTTTCAAAAGTAGTGTCTAACTTTTTTTCCTGCTCATTGAGTGTTTAACAGGCTCATGAATCTGATTTTAATGAAACCTTATTAAAAAAAAACTGAGCGTCTTTAACTTTGATGAACTCTTTTGTAGTTTAAGGATTGATTTCAAGAAGATAATGTACTTTGGGGGAGATTTGAGTTATTTTATATAAATATTTGTTCAAATGTGATTAAGAGCCTTAAAGATTACAGATAGGTGAGGAAGAGTAGTAATATATAAGAAAGCATCTCTATAATCTGTTTCCTTCTTTGACTTCAGAAAAGACTAATTGTATTGATATTTGGTAGATTATTCGTGTGTAGAGCAGTTTGGAGAAAAATCACTGTGGTTAAGTAGTTTTGTCAAGTTTTATTAAGAAGCTGTTGACCACATTTAGTTTCTTTGGTTTATTTGTTTGTTTCCAATTATCAGAATTAATACTGGAGTTGGGACTGTGGAGAAATCGTTTGGCCATTCCTTTAATGAATAATTTTGGCTTCTAGTAACCTTTTAAAAAATTTATTAAAGTATAGTTGGCATACAATATTGTATTAGTTGCAGGTGTACAACATAGCGATTTAGCATTTATATACTTTACATGTGATCATGATAAGTCTATTAACACATCTACAGCATGCATAGTAATTACAATGTTATTAACTCAGTATTTCCTGTTTTAGTCACCTCCTTTTAACAGATGTAAATAGAATCGAGATAATTTTGTTTCCTGTTCTTCACATTGTTCTGTTATGCTATAAAAACAGTATGATATTTGTGGATTACTTTGGGACACTTTTTGAGTTTTTGGAAATAATGAAGCTTAGAGCAATGTAGAAAGAAAAATAAGGTAACCCTGAATTACTCTGCTAGAGGAGCAGAAACCAATCGTATTTTCTTTTTGCACTGTATCTTTATTATGATGCTTGTTTAATTTTGAGAACAGAGACCATATTTCACTTTTGTTTGTTTCTGTTACAGCACAGCCTACCACGAATGTTCATTGCGCATAGTATATGCTTAATAAATATTTGCTGAATCGAGATGAAGTTAGAAATTTAATTTTTTAATTTAATGACTTGTTTTTTGACTGCCTGTGGTTTTATTGAAAGGTAGTCATCTTTAAAAACTAGAGATTTCTGTGGTTATTTCTTTGGTTATTAGTAATTTTTGTAAACAGGCTTTCACTTATTTACATTTATCAGAGAAAGAAAGAAATACTATGGATAACATAGTATTTTCATTAATTGATGGGTCTGCTTTGGGCTGTTGATTTGAACTTTTTCTGCAAAACCTTTAGTGGTCCAAGTGTATTGGCTGATTTGAGCTTTTATCTTTTTAACATTGTTATTCTCTTGTGGAAGTGCTTTCAAAGTAGAAATTAGGGACATGGAAATCTATCAACTAGAAAATGAGACTGAGTAATTGAGTCATTAAGTTAAAATGAAAATAAATAATCACATTTCCTCTGTCACAGATGATATAATCAAATTGAATCGAAAGGAAGGAAAGAAGCAGAATTTCCCGCGACTAAATAGAAGACTCCAGCAAAATGGTGCCCGGCAATTCAGGATGAGAGTACGATGGGGAATCCAACAGAATTCTGGTAAGTTTTTCAAATAAGAATGAGAAGCTGTTATTTATGGGTTCACAGTATACTATCTTTAGTATATACTTAAAACATGGAGGAAGAATATGAGTACCCGTTGTGATTTGTATTTTCTCTAAAGCTTAAATCTTAAAATCTGGTAAAATTTAAGTTGCCTTAAATAGTTGATAGCACTGTTTCTTATAAACATTAAGTCATTTCAAAGGAACTTCAGTATACAAATAGTCTAAAGTGCATTTAAATTATAAATTATGAACATGATAGGTAAAGGTCTTATGTATCATGAGGTCTTATCTCCTTCCTGTTAGACGTTTATTTTTTTTTTTCTTTTTCTTTTTTTAGGCGAGGCAACCCTTGGTTGACCTCACAGATTGCAAGGACCTTGTCAGCTTACAGTCCTTTATTTTTTTTTTATTTTTATTTTTTACGCCTATAGCACCTGGTCTTCCTGGGTGGCCTCCCATCCAAGTACTAACTGGGCCCGACCCTGCTTAGCTTCCGAGATCAGACGGGATCGGCCTTGTTCAGGGGTGGCATGCCGTAGACAGATGTTCTTTAACAGTGTGTCTGATGGATGACTGTATAACTCCAGCTTGAGTATATTGAATATATTCCATGAAAGAGCATACCACCTCGCAAGACAATTTATTCTATTATTGAAGACAGTTCTGTTTACCAGAAAATTCTCTTGATTTGAATTTGAATTAAATCATGCCTACCTATTCTACAGAATTATATGAAGCAAACTCCCTTTTCTATATGAAAACCTTTTAAATATGTAGAGACTGCTATTCTGCAAAGAAAATCTTATTCAGTACCTTTAGGATTTGTTAAATCATCCAAAGGCGACATTCAGAACTAAATGCTTTAGATGTGATCTGATGATTTTGGAACTCTCCCTATACAGGTATTTTTGGTAATCTGGAAGCTTACTTATATATAAGTGTCTTGTTCCAAAATGGATTTAAGGCAGTAACTGAATGCTTAATTATATATGACTCAACTTTTTTAGCAGTCATATCAGCATTTTAGAATAAATCTTTGTTCAAAATTTTAAAATTAGAACTTTTTACACATGAAAACATGTTTGATAAGCTAGCTCCTAAGTTGATTCTTATCCTGTATGTTGAAAAACATAAAAAAATCCAGTGGGTCAACATAGTTTTTTGATTAACAGCTAATATGCCAACATATCCCCAAATTGTGTTTTTTTTTAAGATTTCTTATAAATGTTACGTATTATTACATATTTTATATACAATTTGTTTTAAAATAATCTTACTTAGAGTTCGTAGAAGCCAGAAATATACCCATTTATGTTAACCGTATGTTAAATACTTGATAAATGCTCTGAACTGACCAGGTTCTCTGTGTACATAAAGATGCAGCCTTTTACTTGAAGGAATTTCTAGTAATAGAGGTAAGATAAAAACAGAGGATTGAGAAACGTCATAAGAGAAATTCTGATGTAGGACTTTAGGTAGGGCTAAGATAGAACTTGGCGCTTGTATGTTCTCCACTTACATGTGAGAAGGCCTAAAATAGAACAGCTGCTGCTGTCAGTGAATGTGCAGATAAATATGGGATTGTCTTAAGCTCTGATTGGTTAGGGAAAGTGCAGATTTCCACATTGTAATGTCAGTGAAGATGTTAGTTTGATGTAAGAGCACAAGTAGGACAGAGAGCCCTTGGCAGATACTCAATAAATTTTTGATGACTGAACAAATAACTGAGTAATATTCCTAATTCTGTGCCCAAAATATAATTTAGTTACTCAGTAAATGTCCTTCAATGATGGAATACTATATAGCAGTGGTTTTCAAAGTGTTGGCCAGGGACCTTGGGGAATCCCCAGGACTCAAAGGGTCTACAAAGTCAAAAGTATTTTTATAATAATACTAATATAACTATCTGAGATAAGCCAGACACTAAAGAGATTTGCAGAAATGCAAAACAGTGCTACTCTCACAAGTATTTATTTTATTTTAGAAAAATAATTGTTATTTTTTTAATACTAAAAATGTTATTTGCCCTACATGTGTAGTTTATTATTGGTTTAATGAAATAATAATTTTAAAATGTCTTAGTTTTAACTTGGTAAGTATCAGTAAACATAAACCCACAGAAATAAAAACTCTTTGGGGTTTAAGAGTATAAAGAGGTCCTAAGACCAAAAAGTTTGAGAGTGCTGTTTCTTTTAGAGGTACAGGAGACAGAGAATATTTGTATGTTGCATCGGAAAGGAGTCAGTAATATGATTGCATTGCATACACTCTGTGATATGATATTTCTCAGAAAACTCTACATATCTTAATATAAGTGATCAGACTCCAGAAATTATTGAGGCAATCAGATGTGTGTGTGTGAAAGAAATTCATGAGTGGATTGGGCTAAAGATTCAAAGGAAAGATGAAAAATTCTGTCTCTAGTTTTAGTTGTTCTCAACCTTGGTTGCACCTGTGGAGCTTTATAAAATAGATACTCTTGCTGCACTACATTTCTATCAAACTAGAATTTGCAGTAGTAGGCCCAAGGGATTTTTTTAAAGCTCAGTATATGGTTCTGATACACTGCTAGTGTTAAACTGCTGCTGTAGTGGAGCTGAAAATTGACAGGATCTTCATAGAAGCAGTAGTTGAAGTAATGAGAATGAAAGTGCCCTGGAAAGACAAAAGAGAACTTCCTAGAGGGGCTAAATGGATAAAAACTAAGAAAAGACCATTGCATTAGATGATGGCACTAGTACCTCTTCATAGCGCTTTTTAGAATATAAGGCAGTTATAGTGGGTAATGAAGGAGAGAATTGAGGCAGTGTGTGTAGGTCTTTCTTAGTTTATGAAACATAACAATGAAGAGTGAAAAATAGAACAATTGCTAAAACTGAGATATGGCTACTGAAGTTTATTCAAAGGTAGAAAAGGGAGAGGAGGGGTCAAGGGTGACCTGTCTGCTAGAAGGTAGAGAAGAAGCCACTGATGAGAAATAAAAGACAGTGGAAAGGTTAATGAGTATCAGAACAATGACTAGAACTGTCAGAAATAGAAGGTACCCAGAGATAGAGTTCTATCCCATATTTTTTCCTTTTAATCAATTTTATTCTTGTTAATAAGACTTTCTCATGAATCTTTCTCAGGTAAACTAAAAACTTTGGTATAACAATGGATTCCTCCTCTCTTTAATCTTTCTCTTTGCTCTAATAATTCATTAATTCTTTGGAATATAGTACTTTAAAATTTCTTTGTTCCTCTTCTGGTCCTTTATCAAGTCATGTTTGAGTGCTACAATAACTTCTGAAATGGCCTCACTGCCTTCTCTCTCCATCTCCTATTCAATCTTAAGATATTGCTTCTAGACTGATGTAAGCTGATCACAAGTTCTATGACCCCTTATTCCTTGTCAGGTGTAGTCTTTATCTCCACTTAAAGCCCTCTTACTTGAGCCCACCCCATTTATTCACTTCTAATCCTTTTCCCAAGAATGTCTCTTCTTTCAGTATGCTATAGTTGGTCATATCTTTGTTCTTGTCACTTCATGTCTATATCCCTATTCAAATCTTGTCTATTCTGAAATACGTAGCCTGGAGCCCACTTTTTCTATTAGTTTTTTCTCTTTGGAATTGTACCATAGATTATATTATACCTTTTATTATTCTTTAATTTTTATATAATAGGAAAAGTTCAGTTTTTGGAGCCACACAAACTTACTCTTAGGATCATAGCTCTTCCATTTTCTAACTATGACTTCTGGGTAGTCACTGTTCTTTGCCTCACTTTGCTCACCTTCAGAAATTGAAATGGTAGTATCAACCTCATCAAGTTTCATTTAGGCTCAAGTATTCAGCACAATGCTTAGCACAGTTAATGGTAGCTGCTTCATTTAATACAAATAAAAATAGCAAATAGTTGTAGATTTAATTTGAATGTGCAGGTTCCCCCAACATGCTTAATCTTCATTTGGTTGCAATTATAGAAGAAAATCATCCATAGAGCAGCAATAACTTGATTTTTAATTTTTTAAATTTTTTTTTAAGTGAGGCAACACTTGGTTGACCTCACAGATTGCAAAGACCTTGTCAGCTTACAGTCCTGGTCTTCCTAGGTGGTCTCCCATCCAAGTACTAACCAGGCCCAACCCTTCTTAGCTTCCAAGATCAGATGGGATCGGGCTTGTTCAGGGTGGCGTGGCCATAGACGCAATATCTTGATTTTTAAAATTGTATCTTTATTGCTCTTTTAAAAAATTATAAAGGTAGTAAAAGGTTGTGCTGAGGCAGAGCACCCAAGAAAGGAACAGGTCTGGAAGAACTCCTCACCAACTAACTGAGTTACCATGCTGGTGGAAGCCGTCTGTGGCGGGGAGGGGATGCAGCTTAATTCACTGAAGAGAGAGTAGGGCCAGACCTTAACGATACTTAGGTCTAGATCTAGACAGAAACCTAAAAACCCCAAACTTAAGGCATTATTCACTTTCAAATTTTGTGTCCTAGCTGCCTCTCTTGCCTCACTAGTCTCAGGTTGTGGGGTAGGGGTAATGAATGCCATTGGGTGTCCTATGCCACAAGGAACAAGTCTTGAGGTGCACACTGGAACCTGAAAGAAAAGCCCCTTCTTCCTCTAGAGTCCCTCTAGCGCCCTCTACTGACAAGCTTTCCTGGTGCCAGCTGGTAAGAAAAATGTTCCAGTAACCAAAGCAGGGCAGTAAAGAGTGAATTGGGGGCTGAAAGGCAGTAAATTTGTAACTGATTCAACCATCATAATGTAACAGGTTTTCCTGGCTGTCTTGTCGAACTCGTCTCAAAATAGGTATACTACACAAAAGCATTCTGGAATTAGGTAAGTCTGTGAATGACATAAACTATTATCCCTCATAGATTTTTCATATACATTAATCCTAAGAAATTTTATAATAAAGAAAACTTCGAACTTTAGTTTTATCACAAAATTTTTCTGTTGGAAAACCTGTTACTATATTCCAGTTTGTGGTATTATAGAGGATACCATTCTAAAGACAATCCTCTCAAAATTAGAATTAATATTAAGAATGCCCAGTATCACAGTTGTTACTTAGCATGGCTCTCAGGAATTTCTGAGAGTTCATGAATGGAAGAATACAGGTAGCCAAAAACACATCAAAATGTTCATTCTCACTAGTAAACTACCAAATAGGACAGTAAGATTTTTTTAAATACCAAGTGATATAGATTAAAAAGAATAATATTCAGAGTTGTCAGTGATATGGAAAAAGTGGCATCTTTATGTTTCTGGGAATATAAAAATATAGTCATTCTGGAGGGGATTTTTACAATATAAATTAGAATCCTTAAGAGTTTGCTTTACTTTTTGAAACAGCATTTCAGCCTCTGGAGATTTATATCTTGAGGAAGTAATCATGAATGTGTATAAAAATATGACCTGTAATGTTATTGCAGTGTAGTTTATAATAGCGTAACATTAGAAGTAACAAGCAATTAGTATGAAGTTGGTAGGATCGAGTATGGCACATTAAAAAATGCAACAAAAGAATTTTAAATACCTGGGTAATAGTCATTATATAGTGTTAATATAGACTATAAAATAGTATACAGAGTATGAAATGTGGTTGCTGGAAGATTGAATCAGTCTATCTTTTAGGCACTTGGTACTACAAAATTGTGATTTACCTCATATGATAGTCTTTGGAGTTGTTTAAAAATAGTTGAAACTAAAGATGTAAACTTTTTAAATGTACATATACAAGTAAAAGAAAAGACTAGAAAGACATAGAATGTTAGTAGTGCTTATCTCTTGATAGTGAAATAGGGAGTGGCTTTTATTTTCTCATTTGTACTTTATGTTTCTAAGATTTCTGCAGTGAGCACATTTATTATTTCAGAATTAAAAGAAAGTATTTAAATAGGTAAGATGCATAATGAAAAAGCAAGGTCAGTAATGTTACATGCCACAGCGATTAAAATATGTCCATTAGAACTCACTGGGGACTTTAACAAAAGCAGTTTGAATACAGTAGAACTGAAAATGAAGAAGCCAGATTGTAATGTAGTAAGTAAGTGGGAGATAAAGATAGAGATTCCACTCTAGATCAGCACCATCAGAAATAAAATGTGATCACATAATAATATATTTTGTTTAACCCAATATATCCAAAATATCATTGTAACATAATAATATAAAATTATTAATGAAGTATTATACATTCTTTTGTTCATATCATTTTGGACTAGTCATATTTCAAGTACTCAATAACTACATGTGGTTAGTGGCTACCACATTGCACAGGGAAAGTTAAGGCTGTCCTTTTTCTTGACAGAGTAATGCCAAAGAGAGATGGTAGCTAGAGGGGAAATGTGAAAATCTTCAGGTCCTTTGCAGTCTATTACTACAACAGAACCATTTCCAGTGCAGCTTATTGCCTGTTTAAAAATGAGATCTTTTATGTAATTAAAAATACATATAAATAATAACAATACTATAAGGAATATTGTATAAATCATAATAAATAAAAAATGAAACACACCCTTCATCTTGCTTAAGAAATAAAATATCTTGTGACCTATGTGCTTCTCAGTTGCATTCTTTATTAATTGGGTATTATTTCTTCTTTTTATTTCCCCCCTGTCCCACAGGTTTTGGTAAAAATAGTCTGAGCCGTAGAGGAAGAGCGATGCCTGGAAAGAAACGTCCTTATGGAGTTATCACTGGCCTTGCCGCTAGAAAAGCAACTGGAATTCGAAAAGGAATTAGCCCTATGAATCGGCCACCTCTAAGTGACAAGGTAAGATGATGGCATAATCCTGAGTCAGATACCCTTTTACTTTATTCATATGAATATTTCTGTGAATGACTTTGAGAGAGCATTTATTTGACTATTTTGATTATGTAGTACTTTGGGGTTTATATAAAAAATTTAATGATTAGATAAAAACCATTGTCGTTCATGAACAGTATCTTAATTTCCATATTCTCAAATATAAAATTTTTAAATAAGTTCTTGACTTTCTCGTTGTGTGTGTGTACAGTTTTTAACGGATTATTGAGGTGTAAGTCTATACTATAAAATTAATTTTTTAAACATTCAATAAATTTTAGAAAATGTACAGTTCAATGAATTTTAGAAAATTTAGTTATATAATCATCACAACAATCTAAATTTAGAATATTTCTATCACTCTGAGAAGAAATGTTATGTTCATTCGCAGTCATACTTCATCATCTGCCGCAGGCAACCACTAATCTATTTTAGCTTTTCTATAATTTTGTCTTTTCTTTACATTTCATATAAAAGGAATCTTACAATAATATGTGGACTAGCATTTAGCCATAATGTTTTGCAGTTCATCATATTGTAGCATGTATCAATACTGCATTCCTTTTTATTATGGAGTAATATTCCATTATACAGATATACCATATTTTGTTCATTCACCAGTTGTTGGGCATTTTTATTGTTTTCACTTTTTAGGTATCATAAATAACGTTGCTGTGAACATTCACCTATAAATTTGTATGGATATAGGTTTTCCTTTCTCTTGAAATGATCACTATTCCCTGCTTGATATTTTTAATTAGTTACAATTATTTACTACCATAAGTTAACTGCTTCTTAAATGTTAACCAGTTTACGTACAGCTTAATGAGTAATTTTTGAATTGGCTAAAGCATTCCTTAAAATAGTTTAACAAATGGGTTTTCGTGTATTACGTTTATTAGATCTGAGCCACCAAGGAATTTAATGTTCTATTCTTCTGTTTTTTAATCCTTTTTGTTTCTCTGATTATGAAAGTAATACATGTAAAAAAATTCAAGGCATTTATTTATTAAATGACCTTAAGTGCGCATATTCTGGTTAAGAACCACAACTGTTTTAGATCTCTTTTCAATTCTGCCACACCACCAACAGATGTTCTTGCCTCTATAACTTCAGCACAGAACTTACTGCTTATTAGAAATTAGAAATTAATGAGATATGGATACTGGAAGGGAGTTTGGGTTTAACTGCTAACTAATTACTTGCGCCAGTAAAAATTTTAAGTTATCATATGTGGTAGTTGTTTGAAAAGAGTGAAAATTGAAAGTGTTAAATTATAGAATGCTAAGAATGTACTGAATAAGAAGATCTATTTATTCAAAGTTTAAATGATTTTGGCAAAGACATGGTTTGAAAGTTGCCGTTTCTTTTGAAAACCCTTTCCTCAACCTGAATACAGATTAATAGTCTGATTAGGGTACAGTACAGTAGTTGTGAAGCTGATTATTTTCCAGCCATTTAAGAAAATTCTGTTTACATATAACTCATATCATCCTTTCCTGTTCATTGAACAAGGCACCTAAATAACTTAATTGACCTTGAATTGCTATATGTCTTTTGAAATTTTGCACTTAAAAGATAGTTCCGACCATAGTTCAATTTTCTGTTACTTTATCTCTTCCTTAGTTTATATAAATCAGTGAAATTTTATTCCAATAAAAGTATATGTTTTCTTGCCTATGGAGTGAATGACTAAGTGGAAAAGATAGCATACTCATTTACATTACTAATAAATGTACTAAGAGGGGAATGGTTATCTCTAAGAATGATTTTTTTCTTTTTGATTAGAGTCAGCTAAAAATATCTATCATGTAAAAGTTGTGTTTAAGTTATTCAGGGGGTTCTTCTACTGGAACATAGAACTTTGTCAGTGTCAGTTCTATAACTTTCCCTTTTCGATTCAGAATTTTCCAAAACTGAGGGTATGTTATGCTCTGTAGAACTTTTAACTTGACTCTAATAATACGAAATCATTTAGTACTTGTGTGAACTTAAAAAAATTTGTTGTTGCTGTATATACAGAGGAGTCGTTTTCTTTTCAGAAAAGGCCCGAAGGTATAAAAAACTTGTGGTGGTGTCTTCTTTTTACCCAAAGGATCCTGAACATCCACTTGTGAACAGATGCACAATAGAAAAACTTTATTTTTCTTTCCAAATTCTCCTTTTGTTGCACATATTTTAAGTATAATGTGGTTGTCTTTTCAGTCACTTAGATTGAAAATATTCAAGTCGTTTAAGCTTTTCTGTCTCTAACCTGCACAGCTAAGCTGTGATCAGTCTCTGTCCATTCTGCCTCAGAAATATTTATTGTAATAGGCTTTATAGCAAAAAAAACAATTAGATTAATGTAGTTTCTCTCCTTCTGAAAGAATATAGAACGATATTTTCCAGCATTAAGAAGGAAGGCAAACCTTCTGAGACAAAATGAAGCGCAAAGAAAACCAGTTACAGTTCTTAAGAGACCTAACCAGCTTAATAGAAAGTAAGTGCTCAAATGTAAGACAATAATATGTTATCCTGCATAAAAATAAACTTCTTGCCTAAGTGTTCAAAAGAATGGATTTTCAGTGATTCTTATAGTTATCTGGTCATTTTCAAGACAGGTATCAGATGTCTATCAGATCATCCAATATGGAAGCATTTACAAATAACTTTTATTTCTTAGACTCAACGTTATTGATGAATTTAATTATAAAATTTTTTTGAAAGCATCACTCTACTTCTTTCTCTTGACATAAAATAAAATTGCAAAAGGTAATTGTTTTGTTAAAAACAGCTCAGCCAAAATTATTCAAAATTGGGAATTCTGAAAGCTGAATTCATTATTTAGTCTCAAAAGCTCTTACATAGAATGATGAAATTTGTGGAAAAAGCAGACTAGAAAAAATCCTACATGAGTGCTCTTCAAGTTGAGATTATTTTAATTTAAATTTAAAGCCATAACAAAAACTTAAAAATTAAGACCTATTATTATGGTATTCTGTTCTCTTTAAGGATAAAGTGGGCAAAAAGGAAGTTGACAGGCTGCAAAGTTGCCTTTTTATTTCAGTTTCAAGTACTGTTTATTCATCTCATATAGAAGATAATTCAAAACAAATAAACAAAAACCCTGAAATGAAGTCTTTGTTATAAAAGGAATGGCTGGTATTGCAGTTTTACTTAATTATCATTACTTTTTCTTTTGGGAATCATTTAGTAGTACCTTTTAGAAAACGGGAACTTCCCAAATAAGAACTTGTCAATTACATGAGCCATTCATTAATGAGCCCATGTTAATTGGACTAGCTAAGGATATTTTGTATTTGAGTATGGTAAGAGTGGTGGTAAAATTAGGCAACATGTTAAGCATTTATTTATAAAAATAAATGAGTAGATAAGTGTAAAAATTTGTTTTCTCACATTTTACCAGCAGATGTGCTGTACTAATCTTGTAAATAAATCTGTACTTATGTCTTTTGCCAAATTTAAGAAATAACATTAAAAATGTTTTTTAATGTCCAGAAGAGATCTTACATGTTTGTAATATTAGAGAGTTGAATATCTCTAAGATAAATTAGTTCAGAATTAAGCAAGTTGTTACATAATATGGTACAGAGTGAGATATTTGTAAATCAAATCTCCGTAGCTTGGCATAAATAAGGAAATAGTTCAGTTTTTATGTTTAATATACCTCAAATTTTCAGCCTGTGAATTTATTTTTGCTTATTTTTTTCTTTGAAAGTTGTTAAGTGGCTGAGACAATTCATGTATATGTGTTTTTGTTGCAGAAATAACATTTCAGCCAATTACACCAAGAGTGGAAATAAATTAAATCATCAGAAAGACACTCGTCAAGCAACTTTTCTTTTCAGAAGAGGCCTGAAGGTATAAAAAACTTGTGGTGGTGTCTTCTTTTTACCCAAAGGATCCTAAACATCTACTTTTAGTAATCCTCAAATGATAGGAATGGCCCGTGGTTGAGGAATGGTTTGGGTTATGGAGAACACAACATTAGATTAGCTACCCACCCACACCCCCCTGCCCACCCGATTCTCTCTTGTCTTCAATAGCATCATCTTATAAGAATTTAACATGTTGTTTGGAATAAACCTGTTTTTATTACTTGTTTGTGGTTCAGGAACGCCAACAAAGAGGTGTCGCCAGAATAGGCACACGCCACTCTTGTATTTATACACATATCACACTGGGTTATAAAGTTAGGAGGATAGCTCTTTGGGTTCAAATCCTGTTTGCTGTGAGATCTACTGCTTTTTTTCCCCTTCAGGTTCAGGCCCAGTTGAACACAGAACAACTGCTAGATGATGTAGTAGCAAAGAGAACTCGTCAGTAAGTTTCAATTTGTTTTTCAAGATGTCATTTCAAAACTCCCAGAATACTAGTGACCCAAATTACTTTGTGCCTTAGTCCAAAAGAAATTAAATGAGACCCAAAGTAAATTAAACATTAGGCCTGAAATAAATAAATCCTTTTTTACTATATTTTCCTCAAAAATTTTTTATATTTTCACATTAGTATTTTAACAATTTTAGCACCAAATACAGTAGTATTTTAACAATTTTAGCACCAAATACATTGCTTTATTGTTAATTTTTTCAATTGTCTAATCTATTTTAATGAAATAGCTCTTTTATTTTCTACAGCTGCTATTATACCAATGAACCTATTGAGGGAATAAGAGAGGAAAATCTAGTAGAGCTTTTAGAAATTTCGTAGACCTTTAAAACAATAGGATATTTTTTTCTTTTCACCCTGTTTTCCCCTTATCCCTATAGTTATTTTTTTAATTTTTTGTTGTTGTTAGAACTGCACTTCCAAAGTATGTTGTAACATGCTAATTTCATCAATATGATCAGATTTTGAGATTAGACTATTTAAAATTATGGCTACTTTTTGGAAAACTATACATACAAAACCCCCATCATGTTCCAGATATTGTGCCAACTAAAATGGAGCATGATTTTGAGCAATCAGAGTGTAAGAAAGGAAACTTGATGCTGGCTGTATTCTTTTGCACAGAAGTAATGACATTGGAAACCATGAGGAAGAAAATGTTACTCATAGCCTGTTTGCTTCTGCATGAATAATATTTACATAGTTGCAATAATATGAATGCTGTTTGTTTGTTTTGAACTTTGAGAATTAACTATGGAACAAAGCACAAAATTCTTAATTTGGTAACTGAATATAATGTAAATGTCAGATTTTGACTAACATAAATATAAAAGTAGAATTGATAAAAAATGGGAAATACAAAAGTAGGAGAAGAGGTAGAAAGCAGGAATAGAGGTGCTACTATCCTATTATAAGAAGTGGAGGAGATGGTATCGAGACATTACTGAAAGAAAGGGATTTAAGTGTATTTAAAGTTATAGTGGAAGTAAAATAGTGATATGGCCTTAGGTAGGGAAACCAAAGTGGGTAGTGTGATGAGCTAAATCCTAATCATAGCAAGATATCATTATAGAAGCATCTTGTTTAGTGAACTGGAGGTAACTAGCCAGCAGTAAAAACAGGAAAGGTTAAAAGTACTGCCTTTAGGGAGCAGAAAGGAAGAGAATAGTGGGGTGAAGGACTGTTGCTTTTCATTAGAAGCCTTTCTGTATTATTGATTTTTAAAAAAATGTTCACATATTTATTACACTGAAAAAATATTTAATAAAGTGTCTAGTTCCTACACCCAAGATGCTGATTAATTACATATATCATGGTGGGCATGAGTACTTGTATTTCTTAAAAGCTAAGAAAAAGTAATGGCTACTTTAGAATGTATTTTTTTCTGTTACATACACTATAGGATTTATAAACTTCCATTCTGATGAAGGTTTTGGTTTTTTGAAACTAGATGGCGGACTTCTACCACAAACGGAGGAATTTTGACTGTATCCATCGATAACCCTGGAGCAGTGCAGTGCCCATTGTAAGTGTTTTCTTTCTTTTGCAGAAATTATAACGTCTCAGTATATAAAATAATAGAAAAGTGTTAGACTTCTGCTCGTAGTATGATGTTCAAGTTAGGATAAACTGAGACAAGGATAACAGTAATACTTGTGGTACAAAATAGAAATAGTATAAAGTTAAAAGCTCCCTTGACTCCTGTTCTATAGACCTAAAATGACCACTTTTAACAATTTCTATTTTAAAAGTTTGGTGTATGTATAACAAATAATACATACTTCTACTTTTTATGTATAATAATAAAAGTCCCCATAGCGTTTTCTTTTATCTAAAATACCTTAATCTAGTTAACAGTTCCATTATATGTATTATAAACTTCATAGGTTTATGGAGTTTTTGATCTATCCAGCCATTTTAATGATGGAAAAGAACATAAGATGGGTCTCTGAGACTTCAGAGGTTGCTTTATTTAAGTCGAAGATCAAAACTTGGAAATCATCAATCATTCAAAATTCTTGAAAAGTTTATAGTTTTATCTTAAGGAAGTATTCTATGAGGGATTATAAATTTTAGTTTCTAGATTAGTCAGTCAAGAACCATGTACTTTTTTAGGGGAACACAAGTGAAATAGCCCTACATTTGAACATGTGTACAAGTCAAGCTATCTTATGTATCAAATGATTTATTTTTTTCTTTTGATTAAGCTGGTCTAATTTCATTTAAATTTTTGCTAATAGAACTCAGAAACCACGATTAACTCGTACTGCTGTGCCCTCATTCTTGACAAAACGGGAGCAGTCTGATGTAAAGAAAGTTCCTAAAGGTGTCCCCCTACAGTTTGACATAAATAGTGTTGGAAAACAGGTAAATTTTTTTCCCTGTATTTCTTTGTGCCATTCACATATTTTAGTTAACAAAACAAATGTATAATGAATTAAATAGGGTGGCCTAAGTTCCTCAACCCTAGGAATCCACTGACTTATCTACTTACTTTCTGTATAGACTTGTCTATTTTGAACATTTCACATGAATGAGATCATATAATATGTGCTGTTTCGTGACTGGCAGCTTTCATAGCATAGTATTTTCAGAGTTCATCCATGGTGCACCAATATTTCATTTCTTTTTTATTGCTGAATAATGTTAAATCATAGGGATGTACCATATCTTATTAATTTATCAGTTGATGGACAGTTGTGTTGTTTTCATTCTTTGGCTATTATGAATAGTGTTCCTCTGAACATTCATGTACAGGTTTTTGTGTGAGTTTATTTTTCATTTCTCCTTGGTACATACTTGAGAATGGAATTGCTAGGTCACATTGTGACTCTCTGTTTAACCTTTTGACGAACTGCCAGACTTTTTCATAGAAGTAGCTGTACTATTTTACATTCCTGCCAGCATGAATGAGGGTTCTAAATTTTTCCACATCCTCACCAACAGTTATTATGTCATTTGATTATAGCCATCCAAGTGTGTAGAAGTGAAAAATCACACTGTAGTTTGACAGTTTTTGTGTTAAACTTGGATCTTGTGATCTTCCTAATATATACTTAACTACTTTTTGTAATTTTGTAGATTCTTTAGGATTTTCTGTGTAAACAATCACGGCATTCTCAAATTCCTTTCCAATCTTCAAACCTTTTCTTTATTATAATGGCTAGAACCTTCAGTACAATATTGACTAGAAGTGGTTAGAGCATGTATGCCTGCCTTGAGGGTATTCCCTTATATTCATAATTTGCTGAGAATTTTTATCATGAATGGGTGTTGGATTTTGTCAAATGCTCTTTTTGTATCCATTGACATAGAAATATATGGAATTGAAGATACAAAGTATGGACAGAAATTTGACCAAATTTAATTTGTTTATTTTTACTTTATTTTATCGTTACTTTCCTTTCAGAAATGGTGAAGTATAATTTGAGTGTGCTTTCTGTTGTTAATCAAAAACCAGATTTTGATTTGAATCTGATTTTTTGAGTTTACAGATATTCAAGAGCTCAGAAATTCAAGAAAATTTATTTCAACATTTCGTAAGACCAAATAATGCTTACTTTATCAAGCATCACTAGAGTTGATGGCAGTGTTTTTACAGAGCCTAAAAATAATTTAGATAGAGAAATCTTTGGGTGTATGACTTGTAGGCATAATAGTATATGTGTTTTATGTAGTGTATAATGTAGGCATCATAGTGGTTAGGAGATAGAGATTCTGAGTCAGACTGCTTGGTTTAACTTCTGGAACTGCAAGTAGGCAAATTAACTTCTCTAAACATCACTAAATTGACCTATTTCATATGGTTTTTGTTAGAATTAAATGAGTTCATATACAAATATCCAGAAAATGTTAGCTATTGTTACTATGAATTACCATTATATACCATCACATTGTTCCATAGCAAATATGGCTTATAGTCAATTTGTTAATTTTTGTTTTGTTTTGTTTTCTCTAGACAGGGATGACTTTGAATGAGCGGTTTGGGATCCTAAAGGAGCAAAGAGCCACTCTCACGTTCAACAAAGGAGGAAGCCGCTTTGTTACCGTGGGATAGATCCTATGTCAAAGGGACTTTGGAGTGATGACTCTGTTAAAACAGTTGAATTGCTTGAAGAGTTTGTCACAGAAATTCAAGAAACTTTATTTCAAAATATTTACAAGGCTAAATTACTCTTATTTTTATTTTTTGAAGTTTTTGTTTTTTTAACGTGTATAAATAATGCCCTGAAAGAGTAACGGGGAATATACCTATCTGTTCTTAAAGATTTCTTGGTTGGCCCAGATAAAACAATTCTCTATTAGATTTCATTGGTTCCTCATACAGCAGAAGGATAGAAATTGATTATTTTTATGATAGTGGTATTTAGGATCTCATCTCCTTTGCCCATTTTTTACACTTTGCCATGGTAAATCTTGATGTTCAGAAATAAGCGTAGGTCCCTTTGTTGCTGTCACTTATTCTTTAATAGTGTTGATATAAGTGTAGGTGACTTTGCCTCATTAGAGATATTTTAAAAAATTAAAATTTCACTTTCGGGTTTTAAGATTTATGATAATATCTGGAACTTGGCTCATTTTTCAGATAGTATAAGGTTAATCTTTCAGAGTTGTAAACCTTTAAAGTTGAAATTTTAACAAGAAATGTGACCTTAGGCATTAATCTCAGTTTAAAATGTTGCTGTTTGAAGGCTATAAATGCTTGTTTTCAAAGTTATCTAATAGACCCTTAGAGAGGAGAAGGTCCAATGTAAAAAATCTGACAATTTGTGTAAATAAATGAAGAAAGCATGAGAGGAGGAGGTAGGTTGAAGGCAGGTAACTGAGATGAAAAATTTTAAAACCAAGGTCATAGGTATACTGTTTGAATTTAGTGTAATCTTGAGTCTAGTGTCCACAAAGAATTCTTTAAATGATAACTTTTGAAAAATTATAATAATTAAAATGGGTTGAGTCCCTTAGATATTTTGATAGTAAAATTAATAGCCATAAAGTCCTATACTTCTTATTTGAAAAGTTAAATTTTATAAGCATTAAAACTTGCTAAATTAAACATAACTTGTATATATCACAAAGAAAGAAAATGCAAAGTGGTAATAGAGTTAAATTGTCACCTTGTTTTTTATACCTTTCATTCTGACTTTATTTAAAGTTCAGGCATTTATGATAAGAAAAGATACACCCCCCCCGACCCCACCCCCTATACTCTTGAGGGATAGGAAGAGAGAGTTGTGCCATGCTAGTGCTAAGAGTCCTCAGATGGTTGTATACTACAAGTTAACAATATAATGCCAACATGCAGCAAAATATTCAGCTACAAGTTAGGTCATTTTGAAGCTTAACTTTTTGGTTTGCTATAATGTTAAAACCTCTAAGTAGGTGTTAGCGTCCCTAAATTGAATTATTAGCGTTGATTTTCCCTGTATTAAAACAGAACAAAACATTAAGTTATTATCTCTCCTGCCTTGCATTATATACTAGATTTCCTTGTTGTCTCCCATGCTCCTTGGGTTACTTGGCTCATGCTAGCCATGGAAAGCTATCAAAAACATTTTCATGCTTATACCAAAGAATTAAATCTGATCCTTAATATCTGGTATTTTGCCAGTAAGTCTACTGATAAGGATTATTGGAGGCCAGTCACACAATTTGAAAATAAATTCTAATCTCTCCTTAGGCCAAGGACTCATTGCAAAACATTTTTGCAAGTATGAATGCTTAAATTTGATCCATGAACAATACATTTTAGACTGGTTTAGAATTACTGATAGCTTATTTTTAAAGCAAAGGAGAAACAACTGAGCACGAGTTTGCTGTCTGTAGAGCAGTTTGTGACAATACATTTCATTTTTAATTTTCTTGTTTTAAATATTGTACAGAGCTATTATTAATGCATTTTTTGAAAAACCTTAAAAAATTTCCCCAAATATTGATATTAAGTGCATCAAACAACACAGCATCTTTGATATATTAAATTTTTGCTCTTCATGCATCTGTAATTTCATTTTCTTTTTAAATATAAAATGTTGGTTTTGTTACAACTAAGTTAAAATTCTTCAGTGCTAATGTGTTGTATATAAACAAAAGAATATGCTTTGTTGGAGGAAAATTTCCTTTCTTGGAATGTGGTTGTAGTCATCCTTCAGTTCTTAAAGTTTTTCTTTAAATAGGATGCAACTTAAAATTTCCTTTGCATCAAGGTGTATGCAAAACATTGATGCAGTGCATCACAAAATGAAAGTTTGTATTTAATGAGGAGATGCTTTACACTGTACTTTTTGGTGTTTTTTGGAAAAGTTACATTTAGATCTATTCTAAAGCTGTTCATTTTTAACAAATAAAATGTTACAAGTCTCACATGATTTATTCTCAGCTGTAAAGTTTGAGTTGTGGTTTTTAGATTATTCTATGTTACAAAAAACTTTGTAGTGATTATAATTTTTAGTGTTTGAAAAGCTATCTACCAACTAAATTGGTAAATCAATGTAGACTCCTATTGAATCCCTCTGCCTTTGGATCATTTCATTCATAGCTCCAACAGGAAATAGCCAGGAGGAGTTTAAAATAGACAATCACATTTACTTAGAATGCAGAATATTAGACTAGATGAGCCTTTAGAAATCATCTCGATTAACCCCTCCTTGTACATCTTAGTTGAGACCCAGCTTTTCAAGACTTTGTGCATGGTACAGTCACTTTTGGGGCTTAGATCTTTTAATTCTCAGTTCATAATAAACTGTGAATTGAACATCCATAGAAAGTAATGAAATGGTGTGTGGTGGTTTGATAGCTAAGAAGTGATAATAGCTATACTTTGGCATTTTTAGCATGCTACGTAAATCTGCCAGTGGTGCTTATGAGACTTCATTACTTTTGTATTCAAGTTACATAGACCTATTAGAAAAGTCCAGTGTTCTTAGACTATATTTTTTTCTGATAGACATAAACTTTACCACAATTTTGATTATACGCAAATCATAAAATATTTCTAAGTTTGAAGAAACATAGGCTTCATTGCCCAATGGGTGTTTTTTTGTTGTTAGATACATATATTTTGCTGTCAATAGCTTTATATTCACACAACATAACGGTGTCAGGTTAATTTTTGTTCCTTTTGGAGGGGTTATTTTCTGATTTCTGTTTACTATAAGGAGATGAGTGTGAGAAAAAAATAGCTGACAATGCACTAAAGAAAATAACATTCTGAAAGTAGATAGTGTTGGGACAAAATGATTTCATTTCTTATCAGTATACCTTACCTTTGAACTTTGATCAGAATTATATGATTGTTTTTTACCACAAAAAAAAATGTGATTTAAGCTTTCCTTTAAAGAGAATTCTTTTTGCATAGATCAGTTTGAAGTTTGTCCTTTTTTAAAAATGATACTAATAAATCCCAAGCATTTACTACAAGAATTTTAGACTGTTAGTAGAGTTTTAAAGATTTGTGGACCATTAGTAGGGGTTTAAAGATTTACCCCTACTATATATTGTTGATTTATAATGTCTTTTTTCCCCCTGCTATTTTAGTTTACTTTCTATCTGAAATTTTTCAACATAAAATTTGATAAAATGGAAAGAAAGGTGATACCATTCTGGAAATGGAGATCCTTGTTCTTAGTGTATTCAGATGATATTTATTGATGTTTAAAGATGAATAGGGAACTTTATTGTGTATATGTTTATACTTCCATTTTTCTTTCATGAGAAGAAAATCACATTGTCAAAATTTTCTTAAGAGTTTTAAAAAGTCAATTATTAGTGCTTCTCTTGATTAAAGGAGTCAAAGGGAAGGACCAAACATCGAATATATTCAACAAGCCAGATTCTGTGCTTTACATTTGGAGAGAATGCAATTGGCCAAGATTTTAACCCTACTGTTTTTGAGTTTATAAATGTAAAGTCTAAAAGGAGTGACCATAATATATTTTCAGTGAGTAGAAAGGGAGAAAGGACTTTATTTCTGTAAAATGTAGTGAGCTGTAGAGCCGGAGAGAGCTATTGAGTATTGAGTCCTGTAAAATATGCAAGAAGCAGAGAAAGTCTCCATATCTATTCCTAACATTAATAACCCTGCTGCCTATTTTTTCAACTCCTGCACTTCCAGGGCACAGAGCAGTAGTGGAATAAGTTATAGATCCCTGTAGCCCTTTTGCTCACAACCTTTTTGCAGCTGTTTATCACTTTTTCATCACTAGACTGGTGAACTTCCCACATGACTATTTCCTATACTATTCTTGCAAAATGATCTTGTCATTTGCTTTTGGAGAAGATTGAGGGAGTAGGATGAGAATTCCCTCGTATTTTACCTTCGCTTTGTAGATAAAACCTCAAATCCTTAGAAGTCTCAAAATTAACTCCTTGATCTTATTCTCCCAGTCTTTACCCATGACTTGTTCTTGTATAATGGGATATATAGTACCTTCCTTTTCCTTGTATCCACAAGCCTTTCTTTTATCCTTGAAATATCTACATACTTACATATGCTGTTCTTAAAAATCATAATTCTTTTTTCTCTCCTATATTAGTACATAGCCTCTACTGTAGTGCATAACTCATCTCTGTCTCTGCTTTCCACTATTTTTGAACTATTAATATACTCAGCCCTGGGGTATGGAAGGTAAAGATAGAATTTAACATGTTAAGGACCGTAAAATCTAGTTTAATAGACAAAGTTAACATTGATCTATAAACTTGGCCAGAAGTTCAGAGACCAGGATTAGCATGGAATGTTGTGATTATAAGATATGCAGGTAGATAGTAATGAGATCATATTATGGAGAACTTTCAGAAGAATTTAGTGTAAATGTGGATGGTAGGTAATCAAATATAGATGACATAATGGAAAGATCTGGCAATTTTCTATAGCATTGTAGCATTAATATAGAATATATGATTATGCTTTTAGTCATTGTAGTTAAAATACTGTATCTAAAAAATATGAAGTCCTACTCTTAAATCTTTCTGAGAATAACAAAATTTTAGGAAGGCCAGAATAACAAAAAACAATTCATGCATTGGATAAATGTTATTTGCCAGGGATAACAAATTTATCAGTTGCCATTGCAGTGACCCAGGCTCATAAAGGACATTGATAATTGATCTTGAAACTTGTTGCTGAAGAACCTTAACATGTATTAAGTTCATGGAACAACTCTGAGCAGCGGTTACTCATCAGCTTTGGCACTGAGATTCAACATTTTTACAATCTCAGGAGTTGGAGGAAATGCTAATCAAAGTTTCATTGAAGAGTTAGGCCTTGAGTGATGAGTAAAATCTCTTCAACCTTATTTTCTTGAGCTCTCTGACATGAACTTTTTGGCCTGTGCCCCTGATGTTTTCCACATATACTATTATAAATCATACCTAGTGGAGTTCATCCTGATCCTCCTCCCAATCTGGAATATTGCTCTCACCTTCCAGCCTACCCCACTTCATAGTCCTTCAGATTTTATTCCAAACCTCATTCATCCATAATATAAATTCCTCTTCTCTGAATTCTGATAATTCACACCACCCCTACTCAGACCTTCTTTTGTTGTCTTGTTCTCTAATTGATCTATTTGTCTATTTCTATAATTAGATTATAATCTCCCAGGAACAGGACTATTGGAGGGCCTCTTCTAGTTACCACAGTAAATACTAGATGATTGATTGTAGGAGAGATTTACATAATGTAATAGAAATGGCTTAAATGTGCAAAATAAACAGGAATATGCTAAAGACATTGCAATATAAGTGAGGTCTAATTGATGTAAAATGAACTATTTTCCACTTTTTCAATAATCAAATAGTTTCATTGTTTACTATTTCTTAAATTCTACGTTTAACCCCTCCATTTGGCGTATGATAAAAAAAAAAAAAAGATATTGTCAGATCCTTTTCTCTTCCTCAATTTTGATTCCAGAACAAAATTTTATTTTTTTAATTCCTAGGTGGTCTCCCATTCAAGTACTAACCAGGCCTGACCCTATGAGATTAGGCACATTCAGGGTGGCATGGCTGTAGGCTAGACCAAAATTTTAGACTTTAATGTTGTTCATCCTGCCTAAAATCTGGTCTAAAAGACAAGTACTATTTAAGATGCTTGTTTTATTTTTGTTAAGAATTATAAAAGGAAGGGAGGGCCTAAAATATTTATATAATCCTTTCAGTGAGAATTATAGGGTTTGGGAGCCAGTTCAGCCCCCTTTTTCCCTTCAGGCAATGGTAGTTAATTAATCCACAAGTATCCATTTGGATCATTTGCTTTACAGAATGACAGACTTTGGAAAATGTTGTAGGTCGTATCCCAGGGTCCCCTTATCTCACTGTCCAAGTTTCTGGAAGCAACAGTGTTAAGCTTTAATTTAATGCTTAATCTAATTCTCTAGTACTGAAGGAAGAGGACAGAAGTTTTGGTGAGAAGGGTTGTCTGCAAGATATTTTTGTAGAGGAATTTTGGAAATGCTACTGGGAACCTAAAGCAGCGGCTGCGCCAGACTTGGGAGTTCTGTTTTATTTTCCCTTGAAAACCTCGTGGGCGGAGGCAAGCGCGGGGATGTGCTGAGGGACACCACAGCCCTGCCCATCAAGGGAACCGTCCGGGGTCTGTAGGCCCCTTTCCCCGCCCACCCATCAGTTCTGGTCGCGCATGCGCTGAGCTGGCGGGTCAGAGCGTTGTCGGCTGAGAAATGGCGGCCGCGGGCTTGGTCGCTGTGGCCACGGCTGCAGACTACTCTGGCCCGGTAGCGTCCGGAGGTAACCTTTCCGGGGTTAACTGCGGCTCAAGCTCCGGGACAGGCCCTGGTACTGGCCCGGTCTCGTGGAGCCGCTCCCTTGATCGAGCGCTGGAGGAGGCAGCGGTAACCGGGGTGCTGAGCCTGAGCGGCCGGAAACTGAGGGAGTTTCCTCGGGCAGCGGCCAACCACGACCTGACGGACACCACCCGGGCGGGTGAGCTGGGCGAGGGGCATCCCTGCCCATAGGAGGCCCTGGGCGTGGCAGGAGGCCGCCTCAGTCAGTGGGGGGACTCGGGGGTAGTTACAGCAACTGGTCTCATGGCTCCTGGTCGGTAGCCGGGTAGCGGGGAGAGGGCGAGTGTCCTAACCCACCCACCCAGCCCCGCGGGCCTACCGGCCAGACCCCGAGCCTGGGGCGAGGCGGACTGCACCTCCCGAGAAAGAGAACCATAGGGCATTGATGGGTGGTGTTTTACTTTCTTAGAAAATTAACTTCTGCCGCTGCGGAGGTAGATCCTTGCCCCGCCCCGGTTTCTGCGGGCCCTTTCGGATTTGGATTTACAAATTGACTTTGCTAAAAGCTGGGATGGTAGCACGCTCTTATTAGGTCAGAATAGCGTTCGTCGCTGCATTGTCAAGAATACTGCGATCTCAGCATTGGCGTTTTTTTCAAGAGTTGTTATTAATGTGAATCCGAACGCTGTAACTTTTCTTTCGCCACCTTCATCTAGTTGACTTACCAAATATACTTGTAAAATTAACTAGAGCCCACCTTCAGACTCCCATTACTTTCCTCTCTCCTCATGCCCCCCCCAGCAAAAAAAGTTGAAGAAAACTACTTAGAAAATATACATAGCTTGCCTACCATATCTGTATTTAATGCTTTTTAAAAACTAACATTATTTTGCTTTATACATACTTTTGAACACAGGAAAAATAATAAGGAATTAGGTTTTCTTAGTTGTAGAGAACAATGTCTGGTGACTAAGGTATTCAACATAATATATTTCTCTTGTGTTTAAAACATAGCTTCCTCAGGGTGTAGATTAAAAACTAAGTCTATTCATGTTTTGCACAAAGGAAAAAAATTCCTTACACAAATTTATATAATATGATGTAGTTAAATATTTTATTTTCCTGTAGTGTTTTTGCAACCAAAGAATGTGTAGTACTTTGTGTCTAATATTTATTCCATTTTATTTATCTTATTTTAAAATCTTTAACACCTTCCTATGTTTGTGCACTCATTAAAGATTGGTATTACATATGATTCACTCATGTTAAAATAAACAGAACTGTTAAACTACTTTAAGAAACTGTTCTTTCAAAGATACTTTTGCTCTAATGTAAAATGGAAGACATTAAATGCCTACTTATTTAATTTTTGGAAACTGTACCAAATGTAGTTTGTATTTTTTAGTGAATGATATTAAAGTTAAACTTTTTTGCTAGGGTAAATATGAACAGCCACTTGCCTTTGGCATGTATTTTGATAGACAGTATCTAAAATTGTCATTCATACTCCACATTTTCTGATTCTGTTCAGGAGATGGCTATGTGGCATATGACTGTTCAGGAGATAGATAGCATAACAATTTCATATTGGTGTGAGTCATTTCAATATTTACTACATTAAGCCTGAAGCTAAAGAACAAGATGATTATAGGCGTTTATCTAGCTCATTATCTTACCTGCTTTTAAAAGTTGTAGGATGAATGTGTTTTGCCTTTAAGAAAGATTTTATTAACAAAGAAACCCCAAGGGCATTTATGAAATCTAATAAGTAATCTCAATGAATTGTTCCCTTACTGTGCTCTGCATATTAGTTTGTTATTGTCCACATTTATTTTATTACTTTAATAGTTTCTATATAAACCAAATTTTTTGTTGGTTGACATTTTATCTGATCAAAAAGTACAAAAAAGAAAAACACTGCTAAGTATTTTATAACCTATTAGACTAAATTCATTATAATCTATTAGGAATATCACTAAGTATAAGAAATCTTTGGCAGACCTTGCTAAGTACAAAAACACGGAATTATTTTAAACAGATAATTTGATGTGGATAACATTTATTGAGTTTTCACTATTTGCTCTTCAGTGTTTTAGGTATCTTAAAATACATTGCCTTGTTAAATGCTTAACAACCAATGGATTAAATATCATCCCCACTTTGTATATAAGGAATCACTCAGAGAAAGTCATGTAACTAGAATTAATGGTAGAATTTTAGCTCAGGTCCATCTAATTCTTTTCTCTCCACTATAACAACACAGCATCCCTGTGTACAGAAAGGCATTAGCATTCCTGTTTTTACAGATAGTAAAACCAAAGTTTGGAGAGAGAAGATAATTTTCTCAAAGACCTGTAGCTAAAGGCCATTTGGAAGGTGGTATTAGCCAGAATTCGGGCCTAGTTTGAGGTAACCCCCAACCATAGTCTACCTGTTATACCAGGTACTTAGATGAATTCATACCCAAATTTTAGCCAACTTATGTTAGCTAAAATGTTTTTGTTTAGACCCTACAGGAAATTTAAAGCCAAGAAAATTATTTGAATGCTATATATATCAGTTGCCACACAGTCTGCTCTTTTATAATGTATAGAATGTACCTAGTAAAGCTGCTGTCCTTCAAGAGTTTACATTCTAAGAAACAGCACATATTACCCATACCGTTCATAATTTTGACATGATTAGAATTCATTATGGAACGTTTTCTGGAGATTTCTCCCTTTTTGTTTAAAAAGGTAGATCGTTAGAAAAAGGGAAATACCTATATAGGAATGGGTAACTTGATTCAGTGGACAAGGAAAATCTTAGAAGAAATAACAGAGGACTTTGGGGGCAGAAAGGATATAGCTTGGATTTGGGTAGGCAGAAATGAGAAGGAAAGACATTCCAGCTAATGGTAGATAGCATGCACAAAGTCTTAGAGTATAGGGCACATCAGTTAATTTTGCAAGTCAGTCATGCATTCTTTCATCTAATAACAATACTGAACTCCGCTTTTCCTAGGGAACTACCCTTCTTGCATACATAGATCCCACCGTGACACAAGGGTGTGCACATGACTCAGGTCTCGCCAATCTGTGTCATTCATCCCTCTGCCCACTGTGATGGTTCCAAGGGCATATTTTCCAGTCAGCACACATGAATGTTAATTCTGAATTTTTAAATTTAAACTATCGAGAAAGAGGCATGCTCTGAATCCTGGGGTTGCTGAGAGAATAAATGTGAGCCTGAAACTTGCCAATAAATGGAAAGCAGAGCCAAAAGATGGAAAGAGTGAAGCCAAGTTCTGATGATAATGTTTGAATCTTTGGATCAATAGGCAGTCTTTCAGTTAGTGCTGTCCTTGGACTTTCAAATTATGCAAGCTAATAAATTCCCTTTTCTGCTTAATTTGAGTGGAATTTTTGGATACAGAATAAGAGTTCTGACTAATACAGTGAGACTGCTCTTGATAATGTTGTGGTGAGGCCAGTATGGTCAGAGTAAATGGTTGGATTAGAGAATACAGAAGCTACCTTTCTCATATGAGGTAGCTAGATGATGATAGGTTTGGAGACAGTGAAGCTAGCCAACATTCATTCATTGAACAAACATTGACAGGGATTTTATCAGGTGTAGATATATAAAGAAGACCAAGATACTCCCTTCTTTCAAAGAACTCAAGGGATCTAGTGAAGGAATAAATAAATGTAAAGGTTATTTGAGTAGTCTAATAATAGCTAAACTTTTATATGTTGGGTATTGCACTAGGTAATATAGAGGAAACAAAATAAGAGATTCTACCCTGTTAAAAAAAAAATAAATCAAATAATCCAGTTAGGTGGCTATGATAATAATCTTAAATCTATGAAGGAGTGAAAAGCAGAGATCACATTGGAAAATGAACGTGTACAAATGCTAATTGAATTTATTTATTTTTTTGAAAAAGACAGTTATCAGAGGTGACCTAGCTGTTAAACCTGGAGGACTAGAAAGATGGTAATGCTGCTGATAATAATAGTAGCTAACATTTATTGAACCATTTTCATATTCCAACTATTGTGCTAAGCTGTATGTATAAAATATGCACATACAACAACCCTGTGAGTTAAAAGTCCTGTTTTTAACTCCATTTTATACGTGAAAAAATGGAGACTTGTGATTAATCCGATCAAGCTTTCTCAGCTAATAAGTGATAGAGCTGGGATTCCAATTCACACACATCTGATCCTAAAACTTTTTGATCACAAGACGTACTGACAAAGAAGTTTTTACACATACACATTTCTTTGGTTTGCTTTATACCTTTAAGGGTCTGGTAGCACCTTTAGTTAATCATGTACAACAAATAGAAATGTAAATCTGGAACTTTAAATGAAGTTAGGGCTCCAGCATAAATTTGAGAGAGTCATAGTGAAGAGTTAATGCAGTGCTTAGAGAAAGAATGTGAAGAGTGGAAAAGCTGGTCTCTGACAACTATGGAGTACACCAGCATTTAAAAAGGCAAGAAGGGGAATCAGCCTGAGAAAGAACCAGAAACAAAGTTTCATAACTAAGCCTCTACTAGAATTCAGAGAAACCTAAAAGCCAAGGAACCATAGTAACCATCTGTTATTTTACAAATGAGAAGCAGTCTTATAGAGGTTAAATGATGTATTTAAGGTTATATATTGAGATGGTGCTGTTTCACTGCAGGCAAATAATAGTCATAGTTGAAGCTATAAGAAATCTCTTCTGAATGGAAGACAGAAAACAAGAAAGCAAGGACTCAACTTTGGGGAAAAGCCTACAGTTGAAGGCAGAATGGAGAGACTAACATTACACAAAAAAAAAGGAAAACGAGATGTAGTGGGTGAGCCAAACAAAGTAATGCAGTCTTACTGAAGCCATGAGAATTGAAGCTTTCAGGAGATGGGGACTTATTTCCTAGGTAAAAAAGAATGAAGATTGCTAAAAGGCCATTTAATTTTTCAAAGAAGCAATCTGTAACCCACAAAATTATGGTTTCTTTAATCCTGGAAGTATACACTGGAGTGCCAAGTCTTAAGCGGAAATCATATTTTCCTTGAATCCTTATTTATATATGTTTTATATCAAACAGTATATTTACTATTGAATTTTTCTAGAGCACTCCTGTCTAGTATGGTAGCTACTAGCCATAGTTCGTTATTAAAATAAGTTAAAATCTAAAAGTTTGGTTCTGCAGTCACACTAGCCACATTTCAAATTGACAGTAGCCATGCATATCATATTGCACAGCACGTTAGGCCTACTGTCTGTCATATTGATTGGACAGCATAGATAATAGAATCCATCCATCATCACAGAAAGCTATATTGGAGAGTGATGTTGGGGCATACTGTCTTAAATAGAATTGAAGTTTTCTTCTGCATTATTTTATAAATCATACTTCTTTAGGCAGTGTTTTTCTATATCTGTGAATACAGTAAGCCATCATCGTTACTAGGGCTGAAACACTATTAAATAATGGTTGAGAAGGCAGAGGGTAAGGGAGGATGTGGCAGCAAATGGGGGCTCAGTCATAATTACAGTATTCTTGTTAGCATTACAGGGTTGTAGTTTTCCACCTTATACTATATTAGAAATATTGTGTCATGTCTATTAATATTTTTTATAATAGAATTCTTATGGCTATAGAATATTTAATCATATTTTTCTACTTAACTAAATCCCTTTTATTAGGCATTTAGTCTGTTTCTAACTTTTCATTATAATAAAAGATACTATTAACATCCTTTTATATAACTCTTTGCTCACATCTCTTATTATTTCCTTTGGGTATATTCCTAGAAGTGGAATTAATTGTTCTAACAAATTTTATGCAGTTTTAAAAACTGAAATCTAATTCACAAACTAAATTTCAGTAGCAGTTCCACATAGAAACAGTGTTCCATATTGTGTGTAGCCTAGTTAGGTTCATAGGCCACCCACAAAAACCTGTTTTTTTTTTCTAAATATGAAAATTGGCTCAATTCACATTTCATACCTCTTTATACCTAACAGCCATGCTGTCCTATATATCTCTCCTTTTACATAAAGACTGTGTGTATGTATTAATGACATAAATTTTTATCGCAGTATCTCTAACCTCAGGGAAGGTCTGGAGTACAGAGTTTAAAGTTGCCTCAGTAGAGAACTTGAAATTTGAAGGCTTAAAATTTTCTTAGGAATTCTACCATCTTTATGCATGCTTGCTTTAATACAAATCTATGGTTTTCAAATTACCAACCATTAGAAAGACCAGACAAGTTAGGTTCTATGTTGATACTGTTATTTTTCTGTAATCACCTCTCATTGTCAAAGTATAGATATACTATTGTATATAATACTACATTTTGTAACAAAGTTTCTATGGAAATACACATGTTGAATTGAAATGTGGGATGCTAAGACACATCTCAGGAAATACCATTTATAACTCTCATAACTTTATCCTCTAGTTGAAATGAGAAATCCTACAGCTCGAATATATTCTCATCCACATGCTTCTTCCTTTCACTCCTGCCTGAGGAACAGCATAATTCTTGTATTGACACAGTGTTGGGGCCAAATAGGGAAGGCTTAGGTAAAAAAAAAAAAAACTTGTTACTTATGTCCTTTCCCCCTGCTCCTCCTGAAACACACATGTATGCACACACCGCAAGGATGTGCGCTTTTAAAGAGAGACAGATACCATGGGGAAGATCATGGCTGTTATGTATAAAGGCATCTGAAATAAGATTTAAATTTATGTTTCAGAGAAAAAATCTAAACTCAGCTGTACTGACCTTGTTTTTAAATAGGAAGGATAAATAGTAGGATGGTGTCTTGAGGAGGGATGAGAAGATGAGTCATCGGTCAACACAAAATGTTGAGACTAGAAAAATGGCAACAGTGTTGGGGCCAAAGATTTTCTAGAGTTCATTTCCTTTTACAGTGGCTGAATTTGGGGGCTGGATGGTTAATACTATCTCAGATTATAACATGCATATTACTTTTAAGTGGTAACATGTTCATTATTTTTTTGTTCATTCCACTTAAGCTTGCAAAAAGTATATGATAAATAGGGCAGTTCACACAAAGGAACATTGTTTTGAGTTCCTGAAGTTGCCAGCAATATCAAATGCAGTGCAACTAATTTTAGAATCATAAAATAGTCCTAAAAATCTCAGGTATTTCCTTACTCACTTTTAACTTTCTTCCTTGCTCTTCTAAATTTCTAGATTTTTATTTAAAGGACACCTAAAACCAAGGATTTTTACTGGTTTATTAAACTTATTTATAAAAACTAGGTAATCGATTTTTCCATTAAAAACAAGTTTTACAAAATGACCTGTACATCATAAAGAGTGAAAAGATAAGCTACGGAGTAAGAGATTTCCAATAAATATAACACACAAATGATATCCAGAATATGTATAGAATTTCTACTAACAAATAAGAAAACAACCTAATAGGAAACTGAGAAAACACCTGAATTGGTACTTTACTAAAAAGAAATTCCACTTGACCAAAAAATACATGAAAAAGTGCTCAACCTCATTAGTAATCAAAAGAATGGAAAATAAAACCAAACTGAGGACTCCTTGAAAAGCCGACTGTACCAAGTCCTGGAAAGAAAGTAGAGTAGAGCATTGGGGACACTCATACAGTGTTAATGGGAGTGCAAATTGGTGAATTGACTTCGAAAAATACCTAGTAACATTGAAAAAACACATGTTCTATGACCCAGAAAATAACACATATTCTATGACCCAGAAACTTTTTGTTACAGTTCTCTAAGTCAGAAGACCAGACTCTATTGAGTTATCTACTCAGAGTCTCACAAATCCAAAATCAATGTGTTGGCCAGGCTAGGCTCTTATCTGGAGGCTTTAGAGGAAGAATTTGCTTCCAGGATTATTTAGATTTTGGCAGTTCTTCAAAGTTATAAAACTGAGATTTTCATTTCCTTGCTGGTTGTCAGCTTCAGGCTGCTCTGAGGTCCTGGAGGCTCTTGCATTCCTCACAACACGGCCCCCTCCACCTTCAGGCCAACAGTATTGTTTTGAATCTCTGACTTTCTCTTTTGCTACCAGCCAGAGGGCTCATGTGATGAGATTGGGTTCAACCAGATTATTTTTCTTATAATTGACTAGCAACCTTAATTATATCTGCAAAGTCCCTTCTGCCTCATAAAGAACATAATCACAGTATATTTCAAATTCACAGCCCCGAAGATTAGGGTAGGAAATATTGGAGGACCATTTTAGAATTCTGTCTACCATAGAGGGTTCTGTTTTACTCTCTTCTTATTGTATAACACCTAGTACAATGCCAAATGTCCTTTAAGTGTTTATTGAATGTATGTATATATATATATATATATACATGGATGGATGAATGTGTGGATAGATGAGAGAGAATGAGATAGTGAGTAAGTGGGTAGGCGAAAACAGGAAATAATGAAGAGGCTATTCACTTTCTTAGCTTTGGAAATAGTGACAACTAACTTCTGTGTGACTGGGTTTAATGGGGACCCTTGGGGCTTCAGCGATGGTAGAATTCAGTCAGAACATTCTCAAGGATAATATCAATGAATAGGCTTCCCTTTGATGTCAAAAAGTCAGACATTCAGACCCTCTTTAATTGGTGTCATAGAGGATAAAAGATGATTTACATGTGCTAAGACAGTCCACCAAATGTAATCAGTGGCAGTGAGAATTTTTAGGTCTTTGAAAAATTTCAGAATAGTACCTTGATTTGCTAATAAAAGAAATGTTTCAAACTCCTTACAGTGAAGTAGGCTTTCCATGTATATTCAGTATGTATAACTAACTTCGATAATGTGCAAGTCTCAGTTGTCTAAGGAGAATTTTAGCCAGTTAACTAAACGATGCTTTTGCTAACTTAGTAATATTGTGATTTCTGGCCATTTATTATCACGTGACAAACTGAAGTCTATTAGTTCTCAAACTTTGGTGTGTATAAAAGCTCCTATGGCACTTTAAAAAACTGTGTATTCCTGGATCCATACCCTAGAGAGTCTGATTGAGATCTGGAGCAGGGTGCATTAAGCTGCATTTTTAACAAGCAACCTGATCAGCAGTTGAGAAATTCCTCCTTGACTTTTCTACTTTACTCTAAAATTCATTTAGGAAGATAGTAATTTTTTACATCAAAAAGATAGCCTAATGACTAGGTAAGCCAAACATTTTATATAATCGAAAATGTATTTTTTAAAGTATAAAACATCATTTTGCAAAATTGGACACTTCGGTAGAGAATAAACACTTGAAAGACTGGTTTGTTTATTTTAAATACAGTGTTAACGAAGAACTATGTTAAAGTCACAAGTAGATAACCAATTTATATGAAAAATAAACTGAAAATTGAGCATGTATGGTTAGTCATGATTTTTGGTTACCAGTAACAGAAACCAACTGTCATTATGTGTAGCCTACAAAATCTCTGGGAGGACTGGAGAACCTGACTGGAAGGATAGGTAACCAGGAACAATATCTAAAATCATGTGACAGATCTTGTCCTCTGAAGACACCACTAGCACTGCTGCTGGGGATACACACCTCAGTATGCACCACCAACGCCAGTGGTAATGGACGCTGTATGCCAGCACTAGAACTTTTGCCACCATTTCCTCTGGAAATTAGGGTGTAGTATTACCACTGTGCTGTCATTTCAAGGTTAGGGGAGGACATGTCTGCTTGGGAGAACTTAAGTTATGTACCTGTGCCCATTGCTGCAAGAGAGGCTGGGAAAGCAAGTATACTATGTGGCACTATTTTCAACTTTGGTTGAGGAAAGAATTCTAATTCATAAAGTATTGGATTTTCCCAAACATAGGAATAGTGTTACCTCCTGACAGCCTAAAAAACTGGCGTCTGTCTACTACAAGTTGTATTTAGTACTGAAATCAAGTAACCAAGTAAGCCTTTAGTAGAATATGAAATTATAATGCACAGTAAGCAAGCATTAAATGATAGGCAGTTTACTGACTGTAATTGGTTTAATTTTTCTGTAGCCAAACTTTCCATTTCTTGGTTCAGTAGGGAGAGGAGGAAAAGATCTATTAATTAGACTCTTTTCTAGGAGTACCTTCAGTTTTTTTCTTTTTCTTTTCCTTTCTTTTCTTTGCTATTTTTTTAATTTTGAGACTACCCTTAATTTCTTTTTAAGATCTGGGGTCTGCATTAATTCGAGAAGAAAAATTACCAGTGTTGCCTACTTCCTGCTTCTTCAAGTGTCTGCAGTGTCCCAAATCCCAATACCTGTCATTTTAGCCAGTGGCCCCTATAGTAAAATTTTGACAACAAATATATATTTATTTATTTACATTATATTCATGTACTCATGTACTGATTATATTATAAAACATATAAAATATAAAATTTTGAAAAAAATTAAACAAATAGAAATAAAAATTCTAATTCCACATTCCAGTGGATCATTTTGTGTGTCCCCTGGATAGCAGGTTTACACACCTTTCTTGGAGACAACTGATTAAGACAGTGGTTAGCTTAGTGATCTTTAAGTAGGAGAAAGGGTAATGTTAAGTATATAAAAACATTGTAGTTTTTACGGTGAGAATATGAGAAATGAGAGACAGCTTAAGATGTGGAGTTCAAGGATAAAGAGCTATAACCTGTTCAAAAGGAAAGGATATTAGCAGACAAAGATTGAGGAAATTTCTTAAAGCGATGCTGTATGTAAGGATGAGTTCTTTGTATAGCATGTACAAAAATCATTGTGTATGTAAAGTGGAGAATGGGTAGTTTGTAAAGGCTGGGCTGCTTCCATGGATTTGGTGGGGTGGGGTGGGGTAGATTAGGAACCATGGTACTTTAGGAGTAAGATTTACCTGTTTTAACCTTGATTCTTTACTGTTTAGTTGTTTGGCTTAAGTCAGTCTTATCTTTCCTTATTTAGAAAATAAATGGGCAGACTGAATTGGAGTTTTTAAGACTTAGAAGGCCTAGCGCTTTTGAGGAGTCTCCTGAGGTTGCGCTTTGGCATGGGTTTCAACTAGAGTCAGCTTTGATTCTGTGGCGTATTCATTTAACAGATAATTTTAGCCTTAACTTATGCTTGAACTTCAGACTTATATTAGTTGCCTACTTGATATTTTCACTAGATGTCTAAATAGGCATCTCAAATGTACCTTGAGCAGAATGGACTCTTGATTGCCTCAATCCCTTCCCACTCCCCACTTCCCCAAAGGAGGTAGAGAGAAAAACTAACACCAAAAACTTGTTCTTGTAGTAAATGACACTACCATCCATTTATTGAGGTAGAAACTCATCCCAGTTTTGAATAATTGATTCCATTACTCCACCATCCATGTATCTAGGCAGTAGCTCAGGCTTCAAACCTGGGAGTCATTCTTTATTCTCTCTGTTACTCCAATCCTCCTCAGTCTATTAGCAGATCACATCTACTTCAACATATCCTAAATCTGCCCACTTCTCTGTCTCCCCTGCTGAAACTCTAACCCCAGCCCCATGCTCTCTGTTGCCATGAACTACTGCAGTAGCCTCCTAACTAATCTTCCTTTTTCTACTCTTACTCCTTGAAAACATTCTCCGTACAATAGCCAAAAATGATATTTTTTAAATGTCAGTCAGATCGTGTCATTTCCCTTTAAAATCAAACATACAAAAGGCAATGGATAACTACTATAGGATTTTGTTAGTTTGACTAGGGTCAAAAAAGCCTTATGTCTCTATGGCCATGCCACCCTGAACATGCCTGATCTCATCTGATCTTGGAAGTTAAGCAGTGTTGGGCCTGATTAGTACTTGGATGGGAGAACACCTAGGAATACCAGGTGCTGTAGGCATAAAAAAATAAATAAAATAAATAAAAGCCTGTGTGTGACTTCTGCCTGCTTCTTAAGCCTTAACTGTATTCTCATACCTAGCTCATTAAATCTTATTAAGCTTGTTTTTCCTTTGTGGCCTTTGTACTTGATAGCCTCTGTTCATAGAATGCCCTTCCTCCAAATCTTTGTGTGACTGCCTCTCATTCTTTAGATTTGATAAGTAAGTATATATAAAGCACTTAAGAGTAATTCTTAGCTCATTGTAAATGATCAGTAAATGTTAGCCCTGTGCCCCCCTCCCCCGCCCCGCCCCCTTAAAACTCATATCTTTAGAGAGGTTCATGATAAACCCTGGCCTGTTGCCTTGAGCCACTTTTCTTCATTGTTGTTCTTTATTTCCTTCATAGTATGTCTTTATTTATTGATTGTTTACATCATTAAAATGTAAGCTTCAGTAGAATAACAGCCTTTTCTGTCTGTATCTCCAGCATTTACAATAGAGTATATCACATAGTATACCCTCAGTATACTTTTTGAATAAATGAATGAATGAATGACCCTGTATTCCATGTATCATAAACCTATCTAGGTCTGCTAGCATTGAATTCTTTTAGAATTTTTGTTTTGTCTGAAAATCATTATTTTGCCTTCCATTTTTTTTACTGGGTATAGAGTTCCTGCTTGGCAGGGTTTTTCATTTTTGCTTTTTCATTTCAGCACCTTAAAAGTGTCATTACATTGTCTTCTGACTTCCGTAATTTCTGTTGAAAATCAGCCTTCAGTTTCTGTTGTTTGTGGTGCATTTAGGATAACATTTGTTTCTTCTCTGGCCGCTTACGATTTTTTTCCCTTTGCCTTTGATTTTCTGAAGTTTGATTATGATGTGGCTTTCTTTGTACTTATCCTACTCTGAAGTTTACTGAGCCTCTTGCATTGTGGATTGAGAAATTCTTGGTTGTTATTTGGTTTCAGTAAGAAATTTTTCTGTTTTCTTGGTTCATAAGTACTATTCAAAGTTATAATTATTCTTTTTAAATTGTTATGTTCTGGTTTTCCTAGGATAGTACTAACTCATGGTATCTTCTTTGACATTTTCAATAATGATCTATGGTGCTGTGAAGTTTTACTGTTCTAAGTATGGTCTATGGACCAGCAACATGGCATTAACTAGGATGCAAAATTTCAGACCCATCCTAAAGTTAGAATCTGTCTTTTAAAAGATTGTGCGAATGTTACAGTTTGAGAAGCACTGCTATAAAGTTAAACAGATAATTGAGATTGCATTTTTTCCCCCAGAGGGTCTCTGAATTAAGTTGACACCATTTATTTTAACCCCATGCCACATAGATTGACCAAATTGAGCATTTTCAATACCAGTCTATTAAAAAAGAGAAAGGCCCTTTGGGGTGGGGGGTGCAGTAGGCAAAGAAGGAAGTTAAAACATTAGCTACCATGTTCCTAGGATGTTGTAGGCTCATAATTTGGGTATATCATGGATATGTATATGGCTAAGGGTTAGATGTGGTATTTGCAAGTCTTTTGGGCTGTGCCTTGAATCAGCTGGGCCTCTGCCACAGTTATGCTGAGAAGGTAAAAAAAAAAGCCTAATGTGTCATCCTAATAGGTGTAGTAAGGATCCCAGCCTATGCAAAAACTGCAGCCTATGTCTAGAGCTCAATCTCATTGTATTATTTTTTCCCACTTCTATTATGAGGATTGAGACTTTATACCCCAAATCCTTATACCATAAGCAGGCCTTAACTTCTTGTCGGTTTATTTGTTTCTAATACTTGGTTTTAGCAGTCTAATTATTACTGGCTTAATTGCTTATCTTGCTTTTGAAGACATTGTTTAGTAACAGTAGGAACTAAACATTCTTGAGGTCAGATCAACAATGACTAGCATTGGTTTATTAATTTTGCTGTTTTATAGTACTTGCAGTTTGTCAACACTTCTTTATTTTCAAACATAATGACAAATAGAACTTAAAGATATTTTCTGTAGAATCCATATCTTCATTATTCTATCTACTTTTTTCACAAAAGGAGAATTTTTCATCATAGGTACTCATTTAGTCACAGCACCCTTCATGTTTCCTTTTTAGGATCCTTATAGACTTAAGGATTTCTTACAGATTCAAGGTATTTGTAAGTGCCTCTACCTGTTTTATGCTGTATATGTCATTGCCTAAGCTCATCATGTGTGGGAGCCCTCCTCTTGGTCAAGCCTCTCTCCCCATCCCAAGATTACTGCTGAGAAGTTGAAAATTGCATTCCAAGAAGAAAGAGATTTTCCAGATCCTTCTTGTTTCCCTCTCCCCTAGGTAAAGCATTTGTTATTTTTAAGCAGCCTTGGTTCCTTTTAGTAAGCAATAGGATACAGGATTACAACCTGTCTACAGGAGCCTTGTTTTATATCATTTCACATGACAACTGATACCAGACAGGACAGCATCAGGAACAGCTTTGATAATTTATGTGAAGGAGCAAGAACCTTTCAAAGTTATGAATGTGCACAATTTTAACCCTCATTTGACCAAATTCTTTTCTTACTCTAAAATTAAAGCCTTTCAGTTGATTTTCATTTATATTCTGATCTGAGTTACCAGCTTTTCCTCTCCTTCATACCCAGTATAGTCGTATTTTTTGTACTGGGTTACTATATATTATTATACCAAACTATATTTTGAAGTAAAATACTATCAAAAATTTTAGAAATAACAACATTTAAATGCCAACTGTGACTGCTCATTTTCAATAAATTTTATTTATGTGGTGCTATTGATACCATATTTTTGAAGGCTACTGACTTTAACTTCCTTAGTTTCCTCAATATAGTTTGAATAATTTCATATGTGTATCCAGTAGATTAATCAAGACCAATTTCACTAAAGGTTTGTTTTCTTTCTTTAAACAAAGGGATATTTATAGTCCATATGCATAATGACTTTTTATCAAAATGTATTTAATACTAAAATTCAATGTAAAACAATATTTAGAATAAATAGTATTGAAATAGAGATCAGGCTTTTTCTTTGTTAAGGGAAGGGGAACTGGGAGGAGCTGTTTTTGTAAAACTCAAGCAAGCAGAATTCCTCTAATGATTAGCATGTCTAATCATTAGCAAGACTAAGCCTAAACTATTAGCCTGAAGGCTATAGGAATAATGCAGGCTTGAACAGGATAGTCAGAGTCCAAGCATTTCACTCTGTTACATAGGTTTGAATTTCAGTTCAATAACTAGCTTTGTGTAACCCATAGACCCGTTTTCTAACCTTTCTAAATGACAGTTTCCTCATCTGTGCAATGTCTGCCTCATGAGGAGATTTTATGGATTAAACGAGATAGTAGCCATATGGAGCAATTAACAAATGTTCCAGTGCTCAACAAAAGTTAGTTTCCTTCCTCCGCCTTCTTTCCCTTGCTTGCTTTAGCGCCACATTTATTTAGTTAGTAAAAATATATTGTGCGCCAATGTCTCAGGCACTGTTCTAGGCAAGAATATGGCTTTTTGAAGTATGATTTTTGAATATAAAATAAACCCACTCCAGTTTGTTATAAAATGCTTTTAATTTTTTTCAATCTTATTTTACATTTCATATGAGTCATAAAATATACCAGGATTAAATTGATGCATTATACCGCAGTAGTTCTAAACTGACATGTACCCCCCAATATAGAAGGTGTATATGGTTGACTGTTTACTACTGGTAATTGGTGTCATGTTTTCCCAAGAGTTTTTTTGTTCAAGTTATTTTTTGTAATGTATGATTTAGTTTCCTCCAGAATTATACTTTGAGTTTTGTTTTACTTTGAATTTTTGGTTATCATTTTAGAATTGCTTTTAAAACTTGTGGAGAAATTATTTTTTATGGTTATCTTTAGATTTTTTGTTACTTAAAGTGAGAAGTTATTAAGTAATAATTTTATGTTTGGTAGTAAAGTTTCCATCATTAATAACACCTTGTATTTATAAAATACCTTTTTTAAGACTAAAGTATGTTTTTATTTCTTGCATAGAGAAAGTCTGTACTTTTTTTAAGTTCAAATTTTAATAAGTTGGGTTTTCTAACAATAGGAAATGTGCATGTGTTATCTGTCTCAAGGTGACTTCTTCTGTATATCCTTAGTTATAGAACTTCTGTTCAGCTAGACTCAGGTGATTCTCAGTGATGGTTGTTCTGTAGTTCAGTTGTAATTTTGAAGTGGTCATGGGAGGAGGCAAGCACAGCATTTACCTACTCTGCCATCTTGACTGGAAGTATAAAATACTTTTTTCCAAAGAACAGAGTTCTCATCCTTTTTCATTACACAATTTTTACATTTCATAATAAAATGACTTTTTTTAATCATCCCAGACCAATATATATCACCAAGAGAACAAGTCTACAACCCAAGTCTCCACACTACAAGAATAATACTCTTAGCTAAATTAGAGTTCTAAGTTTGATTTAATTTTTCATTCCTCTTTTTACATTTTTTAACATTTTTCTCATGGCCCAGCTTTGGAAATATGTAACAAAATTTTATCAGCCTACATACATTTTTCAGCGTCCCACTCTTCTAGGATATGTGGAAAACATAACTGTGGGAGAAAAAAGTTATTTTTCCAAGTCATTCAGTGTACATTATTGCTTTTCCTGAGCAAATATATGCACACTAATAAAGCATGGTACATGGGCCTTTTTAGACTCTAGCATCTTTGATAGATCTTACAGTAAGCCTTTTGTTTTGTTTATTTAGCACCCAACTGCAAACCTTGACTCCCCCCAGGTAGGCGCGGATCCTGGGGCCGGGCCTGGGCATCACGGTGGACAGAATGAGTGGAAGGGCAGGAAGAAATACAAAAGCATCATGATGTTATAAAAATGAGACCTTTATTCTGGCAATAGGAATTCACATTTCAAAAGCTGATGATTGTCAAACCGATCTAAAAGACGATGAGAATACAAAAATAGTTGCTTCTTTTTAAAAACTTGGATATTTCTAACACAAAATTTCTTTTCTCTTTAAATAGCCTTTCATTAATAAGCAGAGTATGTAATTGATTGTTTTTGAATTGGTTCTCTAAAATGTGCAGGAAAACAGTATTCATGGAGCACTATTCCAAGCAGGGGAAAAAAGGGACAGCTGTACCATAGTTTAAATGAAATGAAAATATCCAGTACTGCAATGAAAAGTAAAAATCCATTTACCTAAATTTAGTTGTGCTGAAAGTAGGTGACATTGCTTACATTTTGGGACCTTGTCAGTAATAATCACAAAGTTAAGTATTTATTTGGGCTTAGGGAGAGCTTCTGGAGATAATCAAAAAAATCTCAGAAAATAGCTATGTAGAAATATCTTGTTTTATTTATTCCTCCCCCTTCTTAAATTTCCCCTTTCCACCCCTGACTTATGGATGTTGCCATTTTCCCCTTAGGAACTGGATCTCTGAAGGCGGGGCGTCTCCTCCCACATGCTCGCAGTGTGTACCTGGGGCCTGGCGCACCTGGGGTATGGTCCGTGGCTCCACCCGGGGTGCGAACCCAGGACCTTCTGCATGTAAAGCAGACGTGCTAAACACTATACTATGGAGTCATCACCTTTTTTTTTTTTTCTTTTAGAAACATCTTGTTTTAAGACATAGAGAAATAATGACCAATAAAAGCATTTACATATAATCAATTCTTAGCACTTACACAACTAATACAAAAAAATAGTTTGGATTTTGAAGGAAAATATTTGAACATTTAAGTATAAACAATAAAACCAAATTGCTATCCAAGAAGAACTTAGGAAACTGGATATTGTTAGTGAGCTAGAATTTACAGAATTACCAATGTGATATTTTAAAACTGTATTAGGACTCCTGGGTTCATTGTTTTTATACAATGACTGAATTGCAGAATAAAAAGTATTACTTTGTCAGTACTTTCATTGAATAAATTAATTTGTTTTTATAGTAACATCCTCAATTTGATTTCACAATTACATTATGAAGAAATTTCTGAAAAGCTGATTAAAATTATAAATAGGATAATGATAATACATTTGGCTACGATTTAAATTCTGCATGAATTTCAGAGAGACTTTTATAAGAATGTTAAGTTTTAAACCAATGCTTATTTCATGTAGTTACAATAAATTTAGGCCAACGACTTAAAAAAAAAAAAAAAGGCATTATGTGCTCAAATTAAATATTTAACCAGAAAAGGGATTCCATTATGAAAGAGATCTGATGATACAGTCTCAAGTACTAACAGAAATTAACCCCACCACAATAAATTAGATATTCTTTCATTACACTGCAGTTATCCAAAATGTCACATAAAATACTCTGATCTGAGTTTTAAACTTTTTTTTTTATTTTATGGTACTTCTTGAAGATGTACCCAATAAATTTCTGTGAAATTAAGTATAAATAGGGGAGTGGAAATCAGTTTAAACATTTTATTAGAGATTTAAAAATTAAACCCCATGCACCTAAATATATTAACAGTTTATTAGAAATTCTCCCCTTTCTCACCTATCCTAAAAATAAGATACCAGTATCTGTATTTTAAATGAAACCATACTATAAACACAGCAAAGGCCACAGACTATGTTAGAAATATTCTAGCTTATGCTAAGAAAAAAATCAACAGCAACAACAAAAAGCATTTTTTTAAAAGCAGACACGTAACCCACAAACAAATTTCTCAAGTATCTAAACACTTGGCTTATCTGTATAACCAAAAAAATATGCATTAGTCTTTTAATGAAAAAGGAATATATAAAAACTCTTAGATTTTTATGTTACTTTTTCAGATTTACACATGCAAGTTACATAGTAATATTTACAGATATTTTAAAATGAGAAAAATTACTTCTAACAGTTTCCAGTAGCATGTTATTACTATGTTAAAAACATTTTACAGTGCATTCATTTAATCTGGTGATCTTAATTTCTACAGATAACCTATTAACAACAAATTAAATCTCACTGCAAAGAAATTCTTTATAATATCATGACCACATTTTCTAATCCTAGTGAAGTCCCCAATGAAATAACACAGACATGCTGCAATTAAAGTCTGTTTTGGTGAAATGGTAATAAATTTGCTCAAAGAGTTTATAAAGTTCAAACTTTTAAAGTGCTGTGGAGAAAAGAGGATATCATTGAATCATGTAAAGATGTGACTGTTTTGATCGTAATCTATGCTTTTTATTTTCTGATTAAAACTAAGACCTGCCTCATGATGAGACACCTTTGGCATCTCTGTAAATGCTGCTATATGAAAGTAAAAAATAAGGAAAAGTTGTGATACATTTATAGCTTTTATAGAAAAATATATATTCTCTTTAGAGTTAATCATATCAAGTGGTCGTCATTCAGTATGAAGTCCAATATTATAAACAAAATAAGACATTAATGGATTTTTCCCTCATTGCCTATTTCCAACACTCTACTTCAGATCTTGATTATCAATATCCCATCATTGAATCCTCAGGTCTTCTAGTTTATATTGTTTTTGACTTTGGGATTGTGATTATAGGAACTGGATATTATTAAAGTTATTTGCTTCTTTCAAAAGTCAGATAGGCTCAATGGCATTTCCTTCTGAAATGTGTCTCGTATTTTTTCTTTTCCTTTATTTCAGTAATGGCATCATAGTTATGGTGGTCTGAATTTTCATACTCTAATGCAGAACACTGAAAATTAACATCAGGTTAAGATTTTGAAAAATTTTCAGTCCTAAAAGTTTTTGCTGCATACCCTGTACACTCCCATAGTTTTTTAGAGATTGCTTCAAGGACTTTGCTTTCTAAAAAGAATAGTAATCATGTGACAGGCCATTTATCTTTTCTTTCCGCCTTTCCAGAGTACTGGGCAGTAGTCAGAGTCCTGACTCTACTAGTCCTCTTACGTCACTCCAGCAGGAAGTTGGAGTGAGCCTCATTACTGCTGGGTAGGGGTGGAGATCCAGGTTTCCCTGGATAATCTTCATGATCCCACAAGACCTACTTGACCTTTGACACCACATCAGTGGATACTGGGGAGGAGCCACGGAAATGCCAAGTTACAGTCCTGTAGGGGTGAAAGTTTGGCTGCCCACTCAACCTGTGCTGGCATAGGTTAGGGGTGAGGCTACAGTTTCTGAAATGTTTGGCTGGAGTCGAGCCGTTATTGTCTAAAAGTTTTCTTCTTAAGTTGCCTCTTTCCTGGTCCTTTAACTATGGAGAGGTGACGTTTGTTGGGGCTAGGTGTTTTTGGTGTTTGTTTTTTGAGAGAAGTCTCTGCTTGTTGGTGTTTCTGGGTTGCCAACTTGAAGATGTCACCTCCAAGTCTAGAATACACGAGGCAAAAAGAAAACCCAGGGAACTAATCACGATGTCATTCTTTGTATCCTAAAGTTCCTAGTTATCTTATGTTCATTTTAAATAAAATGGTCAGGGTTTTTAGTTGTACTTAGCAGGAGGACTAGGGAAAAGTACAATTAGTGCCTTTTGCTTCTGAAAGCAGAAGGCACTAATTGACATTTAATTTATATAAATTTACTACCTTTGATAAAATTAAACTCACAAGTTATATAAAAATAATGTAACTTTAAAATGAAAAGCATAGAAAACATTCTCATTTCTGACCTCCCTGTGTTACATAATTTTATTAATAGCTAATCATTTTTATTACATTCTTTCAACAAAAATTTCATGAGAATGGCATAATGATTGAAAACATAAAGGAAATACCTAAGTACAAAGTATTTTTTAAATGTGGCAAATTTTTAAAAAGTTTTAAAAATGTAACAAATGTTGCTCAGTCATCACAGTATCTTCATTTAATGGGCAACTTTTTATGGTCTTTGTCCTTGGTATTTGTTAGCCTGTGGGAAGCACCATGAACAGTATCATTGTGGTTTGTTAGTTATCAAGTCATGTTTAAAATTATTACTTTTATATAATTCTCTAGGGACTTGATCCTCCTTAGGAATTTTACTTTTTATTTATTTCATATTGAATGTGTATTTTAAAATTTTTTTATAGTTTGTATTTACCATTTTTTATATGCTGAAAGATGATATTCCTATAATATTCGTTTAAAGTTTACATTCTTAGTGTTAAAAATCTCTTTTACATTGTATTTGTCATATTCTCAGGCCCTTTTAACATTCATAGCAGTGACTATTCTCATAGGAAGTGATAGTACTGTGTATATGGGTATTGCATAATGGGCTTTATTTTCAAGGATGATGTCATTGCGTGGGATGGCCTGAAGGAGTTATTAGAAGAACATAAGACTTTTGACTGCTAGGATTTCTTAATAAATGCCATACTGTTGAAAACATTAATTTGTGTTTGGGCTGGAATGAACCTGGGTTTTCCTGTCTTAGCTCTAGAGATTTAAAGACATAAATTCTACTGTCATAGTTACATAGCTGAGTAGAATGAAGTATTAGACAATTTTCTCTCTGGGAAAGAGAAACGGAATTAGAAAGAAGTTAATAAACAACTGACTTTTTTGTTACACAATTTTGAGATTAACTTTTGAGATTTGACGTTCAAAAATACTTTGAATTTTTGTTGCTATAATTTCTGTTACTTGGTTTATTGTTGAGGTATAAAATTGGTTATTAGAAAAGTCCATAATTTTCTCGAGAGATTTTTAAGGTGCATATCACTAAAAAGAGACAGGTTACATTTATTTTCTACTTCGAGTACTACCCAATTGATTTTTTTAAGTGGTGATAAAATATACATAACATGAAATGTATCATTTTAACCTTTTTTAAGTATATAGTTGAGTGGCATTAAGTACACTCACATTGTTGTGCAGCAGTTACCCTATATCCATCTCCAGAACTTTTTCATCATCTCAAACTGTATCTATTAAACAATAACTCTCCATTAGCCCCTGGTAACTATTCTACTTTCTGTCTCTATGAATTTGACTATTCTAGGTACCTCATATAAGTGAAATCATATATTTGTTCTTTCATGTCTGACCTGTTTCATTTAGCACAATGTTTTCATGGTCCATCCACATTGTAGCATGTAGCAGAATTTCATTCCTTTTTAAGGCTGAATATTATTGTATGTATATACCACATATCATTTGTCCATTTATCTGTTAGTGGACATCTGGGTTGGTTCCACCTTTTGTCTTTATTCAGTGATGCTATATGGGTGTACAAATACCTGTGTAAGTCCCTGCTTTCAGTTCCTGTGGGTGTATACTCAGAAGTGTAATTGCTGAATTATAAACAGTTTGGTGTTAATTTTTTGAAGAGCCATTGTACTATTGTCTATAGCAGTTGTACCATTTTACATTCTCACCAACATTTGTTATTTTTTGACTTAAAAAAGAATTGCCATCCTAATTGGTTTGAAGTGGTATCTCATTATGGTTTTGTTTTGCATTTCCTTAATAATTAGTAATATTGACTGCCTTTTCATGTGCTTATTACAGATTTGTGTATCCTCCTTAGAAAAATGTCGATTCATGTCCTTTGCTCATTTTTAAAATTGGGCCATTTGCTTTTTTGTTGAGTTTTATTAGTTTTTTTTTAATACAGATATATTCTGTATATTAATCCACTATCACATTACCCATTATATTTTTAATTCCTGTTACAGAGGGTTGGTGGTGGTATGAGTGTAATCTGACCTGGTCAATAGGTGTGTCTCTTACATTTCCTCTACTAAAGATCCTTTGTTATGATTCCCTTCATGGAGCCCACATTTTAAAAATTAATTACCTACCAAACACACTTTGTTTATTCAGAAATAATTTTCCAATTTTAAATGAAAACATGAAATAGCTAGAGATTTGAGCAGCATTAAATATCCAGTGTTGGCACAGTGAATTAATTTAATTCTAGCAAATAAACAACCTTTTAGTAAGTCACTTATTGTGTTAGATGCTAAAGATACAAAACTCTTGGTCTCAAGGAACTTAAATCTAATGAAGAATTACAGTACCATTTGATAATTACTACAGTAGAGTAGTAGAACCTCAGTGGGAAAATCATTTGAGTGCCTAGACAAGTCAAGGGAAGTATTATGAGATTATGCTTGAGATGGCTCTTCAAGGAGAGGCAAGAGTTTACCAGGATATTAAAACTTAGCAGAGCTCAAAGTTCAGTGTTACTTCATTTGAGAGGGTCCCTAAGGTTAAGAGTCACTGGTATATATGACTCTGAAAAGCTGGGAGAGAGGGGGATCCAGCCCCTGTGAAGGAGAAAGAAGTTAAGAACATTGTGAGCTGAGAAGATATCTAAAAAATGCCTTACTGTGTGTATACATTTATGATAATAAGCAATATACAATTGCCAGAATACCTACTTTTTAAATGAGAGATTTGAGAAAGATACCTTTGGTCCCTTTTCCCTGTGTGCTTTAGGTAACCTGCTCATGCATACGAGCTGGAAACACTTGGAAGAACTGTATATAGAACTGTGTAAGTTCAAGCTGACCTGTTGTATTGTGGAAAACTTTAAATTCCCAGTATTTGTATTAATTAATTCAACTGAATTTAACTTATTTTGGTTGTGATTCAGATAGGTGGTTCCTATAACCACATTATTCCTTCTGTTAGCTTACATGAGAATAGGGAGGGGCAGAGGAGAATGTGAATTAGATCTGGTGGATCAGAAGTGATCTCAGGTACCGTAGTGTAAAAGTCAGATATTTGAGAAAAAAAGAAGATTGCTCTGGCAGCTCTAGGAAGAGTCAAGAATGGCGATTGTAACAGTCGACTGCTTCTGAAAGAAGGGGCAGAATTGAGCAGACTTCTCTAAGCAAAGAAAGAATTTGTTGAACTGAATATTGAAACACTATAAGTATTTTCAGAGGTTTAAGTTAATAAACTATGTAAGTTATTAACAAGTGTGTTATACAGAGTCAAGGTTTTTCCTTTTCTCTTTTTGCTACCTTATGAGAAGTGAGCAATATCATGTTAGTAAAATAATTATATTCTTTTTCTGGACCTCATGACCTTTCATAGTCTCAAACAGAAATAGAAAGTTAGAAAATTAGGTGGGAGGAAAATGCCATGTCAGTTACATAAATGTTTCCCCAGAGCTTTTTTCAGATTTAAGAAACCGGATTACTATTATGTCCTTCCATGTTTTCCCTGTGATAGTTAGGAACTAACCACTCCTAATTCATAAAATCATAAAGTTAACAGGAGAGATGGATTTAGGAAAAAATACCTTTTAGTATACTTCTTACTTGCAAAAGAGTAAAATAATTGAAAGCATCTCACTGAAAGTGCTAGAGAGGGAGATTCTGTTCTAGAGGTAAGATGGTAATAAATGATAGGGCTAGAACTGAAGGCTATATCAGATGTCTCATTTAAGATCAAAGTTTTTCTCTAAATTGTATTGTTTCAGGGTTTGGTTTTAAAAACTTTATTGGCAGAATATGTGATGAGAAGTATTTCAAGATGAAAGAAAATATTAATAATAATTGGATCACAGTTAAGAATGGTCTTAATACTCAAAAACTGAGTTTGTTTTCCAATATTATGTGAAGCCAGAATCCATTCTAGGCAGAAATTCACGTTCTTTCCTGTGTTATCTAAGAGGGTCTTTTAAGTTGGTTGACATTGTTTGCTTTCTCTGCGTTATTTGAAAGGAAAAATATGTAATATATTTGAATTTATCAAAAATAAGTGATCAAAAATGATTTATCAAAAAATAAGTGAGAGGAGAATTAGATAATTACAGGAATGAGTGTGTAAATATATGCATACCCTTTCTCATCATTAAGATTTAAGATTAATACCTAATCTTTGTTATAATATATTTCTTAACTTCAGTTAACATGTCTCACTACAGATAGCCCACATGTATTTATGGTGATTTAAATCCAACTTGTCACATTACTGCAGGTGATAGTTTCTTTAATTGTTCTTCCACGACAGAACTAGGGTGCCCTTTTCTCCAGCCTTTAATAGCTTTTTTGTTGTTGTTGTTGTTTTTTCCATTGTCCTTCAGCCTCCATTAACAAGATCTGAGAGGCAACTTAGGGCCATTGCCTGCTGCCTCACTTTAAGCTAATGCCAGATGTTTTAGGTTATTAAAGCAGCACTCCACTTCAGGTACCAATTTGTTTTGCTTTTTCTGTTGCTGTGTAACAGACCACTACAAAGCTTAATGGCTTACAAAAACCTAAGTCTTTTATTCAGAAATTTCCCTTGGGTTGGTGGCTTTCCTTTCTGCCCCTCACCCCCATCTCCCAAGTCTGACTTGCTACGTTTGTTATATTAAGGGTGAGAAATAGCTGATTCCAGAACTGGGGCAAGGAAGTTGCAAGATAAGCCCTGGAACATCTTGTGCCAGAAAAAAAGAAATGCTCAAAGAAATTAAGATGGCATATCAAAAAGATAGAGGAGCTAGCCTAAAAATAGGAAGGTGAATATCATAAATTAAAAACATTTTATACTTCAGAATGGAAAAAAGTTCCAGGTCATTATTTTGTATATCTAAAGCACTCTTTTTTTGCTGTTGCAACCTACCTCAGCCTTTTCAAATTATAAAATATCTGTAGTTTGATACATATAATAGTTTTTTCCTCGATAGCTGGAGTTGATTAATTTTATTTAAATACTTGTTTAGAAATAAATTATTTTCCATCCAGATTAGTGTTTCTTAAAATAAAACAAAAATCATAAAGGTAAAATTGTGATTTGGTCCTTTTTTAGTAAAGATAAAGTTGTGATTTGGTCCTTTTTAGTATGTTAATTGTGTTCTTTAGTATGTTAATTATAGTCTTTCTGTAGGTGAAACTCAGTAGAGGGAGGACAGGATTTGTACTCAATTCTGAGTCTACAGTTTTATTTCATCCATTTGCTCATTTTTTGAGCAAATATTTTTCTGAGTCCCTAGTATGTGTTATATACTGTAGCATTACAGAGTTGAACAAAAAACATAGTCCCTACCTTCATAACATACTCAATAAATATTTGCTGTGTGCATCTAGAGTGATCGGTCATTCTTATGCACCTGTCCTCTCCCCATTAATACGAGGATTCTTTTTCTTTTTTTCTTTTTTTTGCCTTTTTCTTTAACATATTATTAAAAAACTTATAGTATCTTTGAGATGAGTTTAACTCCGAGGGTAAGATTTTTGTAAATAACAGAAAATAATCAGGTGTTTGATTGCAAACAAAATACTTTAAAACTTTTTTCATTGAAATGCAGATATTTCATTTAGTCCATTTGATGCAGGACAGGGCAAATTTTCCCAAGTGACGGGGAGACCAAGCCCTGCACTGAGAGAAGAAGAGGGTCTATTCTACACTGAAGAAATAAAAAAATAGTGGAATAAAGAGTAAAATTCCATATTAATATAATAAAAGATTAAAATTCTATGATCATCTCAGTAGATGAAGAAAAAGAGATCGATAAATTCAGTGTCTGTTAATGATAAAAAAAAATTAGCAAACTAGAAACAGAAAGCAGTTTCTTAATCTGATAAGGAATATCTACAGAAAACCTTTGAAATTAGGAACAAGACAAGAATACCTTCTGTTACCACTTTTATTCAACAATGTACTGGAGGTCTTAGCTGGCACTCTTAGAGTTGAATAAATAGGTAAGTAAATAAGTAAGGATCAGAAAGTAAGAAATAAGCTTTGATTACTCACAGAACCGTGTAATTATGGATCTAGAACCATCCAAAAAAATCTACTGATAAAATAATAAAAAAAAGTTTATCAAGAATGCCAGAAACAAAATCAATACATAAAATCAGTTTTATTTCTATGAATAACTAATGGTTAGAAAATAAAACTTTAAAAATATATATCATTTATAAAATCACAAGGACCTAGAAATAAGTAAAAAAATTATAAAACCTTTCTGAGGAAACTGACAAAACCTTATTGAGAAACTTTAAAGAGCCCTTTAATTAATGGAAATCTTAATAGATTGAAAGATTCAATATTGTGATGATGTCATTTCTTCCCAAGTGCAATCTTAATAAAAATTTCATATTTTTTGATACCTAATAAGCTTATTCTAAATTTATAAAGAAATGCAAAGGACCTAGAGAGTCAAGACATACTTGAAGAATTACAAAGAGAAAGGAATACTTCTACTAGAAGTGATGTGGGAGAGTACACCACTGTATATGATATCAAGAATTATTAGGGGGAGGGGAAAGTAGACGGGAAAATTTAAATCATTTCTTCAATTAAAAAAATAAAAAGAATATTATTAAGCTGTAGTAATTAAGGTTGTATAATATTGACATAAGGATAGATAATTAGAGTGATGGAGCAGATTAGAGAGCCCCCAAATAGGCCTATACAAATAAAGACACCTGATATATGACATGGGTGTTATAGAGAAATTGTGGGGGGAAAGATGGTTTTTTTAATAACCGCTACTGGGATAATTGGGTATCCTTGTATGAAAACAATGAAATTGGCCTCCTACATCACGTGATATTAGAATATCAATTTCTGATTAAATGTGATCGTCAAACTATAAAACTTTTAGAAGATAATATCTTTATGACCTTGGGTAGAGAAAGATTTCTTTTAAAACTGCAAAAACCACTAACTATAAAGGAAAAGATTAATTTAAAATTTTCCTCTACTAAAAGACTTTTATTAGAAGACATAAGATCATAAAGACTATGATGCAACTTCAAATCACAGAGTGGGAGAAGATATTTGTCACATATATAATTGACAACAGACTCATATTCAAAATTTCTGAAGATCTCCAACAAACCAAAAGACTAGCAGGCACTTCACAAGAAAGGAAATCTAGATGGCCAATAAATATGAAAAGCTGTGATACTTCATTAATAACCAGAGAAATGAAAATTAAAATCACAATGAAATGCCACTGTACAAAAATCTTTAAAACGTAACGAATATATTAAAATATCTCATAATGAGTATTGTCAAGGACGTGAAGCCACAAGAACTCTTTGTACACTGGTGCTAGATATGTAAATTGGCACAACCACTTTGGAAAACGGTTTGGCATTCTCTTGTGAAGTTGAAGATACATATATCTTATACAGCATTTCACTCCTAGATATTCTCTAGATCAGTGCGTAATCAATAACTTTTCATCAGTAATAAAATAAGTAAAATGTGGCATGTTCATATAGTAGAATAACACTATGAAGACAAGGAATATGAAGGAACTACTATAGTATATAGCTACATGAATAAATCTCAACCTTTGAGTGAAGATCACAAATGACTACATGTACAACATGCTTCTACTATTACGGAAAAATCCCAAAAGCTCCAAAAATCAGACCAGCGAAAATCCAAGCAGTAACCCAGAGAGAAAGAGAACTCAGTTTTATTACAATCTCAGAAGAGCTAGTGCTCTGAAAATCTAGGCGCAGAGTTTAGGGGCAGTTTCACTTTTATACCCACGTTGTTACATTTGGCATGGGCTGATTTACAGACTCTTGAAATTGCTATGGGCTATGGGCAGTTACAGAGCATGGGATTTTCTAATAAGCACTAAAGCAGTACATCTTTAAGGGAGCGTGAGTTCTCAGTTGACCCTGAGATCTTTGTCCTATGCAGCAAGCATGTTTACAGAAGCAGAAAAAAACAAAAAAGAACTGATTAGTCATGTTGGCCAATTAAGTAGGAAATTCCTCTTCCACTACCTTTAGAAAATTCAGATGTGGTAGGCAGAATTGTGCACCCCCCCCCCAAAAAAAAACATGTCTACATACTAATATCCCTGTAAGCTATGAATATGCTAGGCTACATGGCAAAGGAGAATTAAGGTCAATTCAGCTGACCTTCATATAGGAAGATTATTCCTAGATTATTTAGGGAGGAGTAAGGAAAAGCCAGCAATGTCACAGGATCCTTAAAAAGTGGAAAGAGGCAGAAAAAACAGAGATGGCAGCATCAGAAGGACTCTGCCTGATATTGCTGGCTTGAAGATGGAGGGATAGGCTTGTGAGCCAAGGAATGTAAACAGTCTCTAGAAACTAGAAAAGAGAAGGAAACAGATTCTCTCCTAGAAGCTCCAGAAAGAATGCAGCTCTGCCAGTGATATCTTGATTTTTAGCTCAGTGAGACTCATTTCTAACATCTGACCTGTAGACCTGTAAAATAATAAATTTGTGAAGTTTTAAATTTTATTTTTATTTAAACAATTTAAACTGAAAAAACAGTTCACTCATTTCTCCCACCCCCACCCCCAACTCTGGCAGCTACCAATCTGTTCTCTATCTATGAATTTAGTTGGGTTTTTTTTTTTTCTTTAGATTCCATATATAAGAGAGATCACATGATATTTGTCTTCCTCTGACTTATTTCACTTAAAGTGCTCTCAAGGTCCATCTATGTTGTCGCAATGGCAAGATTTCATCTTTTTTATGATGAGTAATAGTCTCTCATATGTGTGCATGTGTATGTATATCATGATTTCTTTATCTCCATTCACTCATCAGTGGATGCTTAGTTTGCTTCCATATCTTGGATATTGTAAATAATGCTACAGTGAACATGAATATATTTTCTCATTAGTAGTCGTGTTTTCTATGGGTAAATACCCAGAAGTGGAATTGCTAGGTCATATCATGGTTGTATTTTTAATTTTTTGAGGAACCTCCATACTGTTTTCCATAGTGGCTACACCAGTTTACATTCCTACCAGCAGTGCACAAGGATTTCTTTTTCTCTTTATAGAAACTTGTTATTTCTTATCTTTTTGATAATAACCATTCTAACTGGTGTGAGATGATAACTCATCATGGTTTCGATTTACATTTCTCTGATGGTTAATGGTGTTGAACATCTTTTCATATACCTGTTGGCCATCTATACATCTCTTTTGGAAAGATACCTATTTAGATCTACCCATTTTAAATCAGAGTGTTTTTCGCTATTGAGTTGTATGAGTTCTCTATTAACCCTTTATCGGATATATGGTTTGCAGATATTTTCTCCCATCAATAAATTGCCTTTTCATTTTGTTGATGGGTTCCTTTGCTGTTCAGAAGCTTTGTACTATGACGTGGTCCCACTTTTATTTGCTTTTGGTGTCATAGGTCATTGCCAAGACCTATGTCGAGGAGTTTACTACCTGTTTTCTTCTAGGAATTTTATGGTTTCAGGTCTTACATTCAAGTGTTTAATCCATTTTGAGTAAATTTTTGTATATGGTGTAGGAATTGGTTGAGGTTTTTTTTTTTTTTTTTGCATGTGGCTGTCCAGTTTTGCAATATCATTTATTGAAGAAACTGTCTTTTCCTCATTATCTATTCTTGGCTCCTTTGTTGTAAATTAATTGACCATATATGCATGGATTTGTTCATTGATTTGTGTGCCTGTTTTTATGCCAGTACCATACTGTTTTAATTACTATAGCTTTGTAACATTTGAAATCTCAGAGCATGATGCTTCCAGTTTTGTTCTTCTTTTTCACGATCGTTTTGGCTATTTGGCTTTTTTTTATGGTTCCTTACAAATTTTAAGATTATTTGTTCTATATTTCTTCGAAAAATGTCATTGGAATTTTTGGTGCCTAAAGACACTGGCTTCCATCATTGAATATACATTGAATCTGTATATTGCTTTGGGTAGTATGGACATTTAAAAAATATTAATGCTTCCAGTCCATGAACATGGAATATCTTTCCATTTATTTGTGTCTTCTTCAGTTTCTTTTGTTGATGTCTTGTAGTTTTCTATGTATCAGTCTTTTACCTTCTTGGTTAATTTTTCCTAAGTATTTTATTCTTTTCGATATAATTAAAAATAGGATCGTTTTCTTGATATCTCTTTCTGATAGTTTGTTATTAGTATATAGGAACTCAACAGATTCTTGTGTATTGATTTTGTATCCTGCAACTTAACTGAATTCATTCATTTTAACAGTTTCTTGATAGAGTCTTTAGGGCTTTCTATATATAGTATTGTGTCATCTACAAATAGTGACAGTTTTACTTATTCCTTTCCAATTTAGATGCCTTTTATTTCTTTTTTTTTTTTCTTTTTTGCCTTATTGCTCTGGCTAGAGCTTTCAATACTTTGTTGAATAAAAGTGGTGAGAGTGGGCATCATTGTCTTGTTCCTGATTTTAAAGGAAAAGCTTTCAGCTTTTCACCATTGAGTATGTTAGCTGTAGGCTTGTCATATATGACCTTTATTATGTTGAAGTACATTCTCTATACCCTTTGTGTCGAGAAGTTTTATTTTTTAATCATAAATAGATGTTGAATTTTGTCATATTTTTTCTCATCTATTGAGATAATTTGATTTTTATCCTTAATTTGTTAATATAGTGTATCAAGTCGACTGATAAGCAGATGTTGAACCATCTGTGCTTACCTGGAATAACTCTCACGTGATCATGGTGTATGAACCTTTTGATATATTGTGGCATTTGGTTTGCTAATATTTGTTGAGGATTTTTACATCTATGTTCATCAGGGATATTGAACTGTAATTTCATTTTCTTGTAGCATCCTTGTCTGGTGTTGGTATCAAGATAATGCTAGCCTCCTTAAACGAGTTTGGAAGAGTTTCTTCTTCTGTTTTTTGGAAGAGCATGAGAAGGATTGGTATTAATTCTTTGAATGTTTATTAGAATTCACCAGTGAAGCTATCTGATCCTGGACTTTTGTGTGTTGGGAGGTTTTTGGTTACTGATTTAATCTCTTCGCTAGTAATTGGACTGTTTAGAGTTCCTATTTCATTAAGATTCAGTCTTGATGTAGGTTGTATGTTCCTAGGAATTCTGTGTTGGCATTTAATTGTTTATAATAGTCTCTGTGATCCTTTGTATTTCTCAGATGTTAGTTGTAATGGCTCTTTCATTTCTGATTTTATTTAAGTCCTCTTTTTCTTGGTGAGTCTAGCTAAATGTTTGTCAATTTTGTTAATCTTTTCAAAGAATCATCTCTTAGTTTCATTGATCTTCTCTATTGTCTTTTTAGTTTCTGTTTCATTTATTTCTGCTCTAATCTTTATCTTCTTTCTTCTGCTAACTTTGGGGCTTGTTTGTTCTTTATTTTTTAGTTCCTTGAGTTGTAAAGCTAGGTTGTTTAATTTAGACTTTTCTTGTTTCTTAATGTAGATATTTATCTCTATGCACTTAATTCTTTGTCTTTAACTTTTAACGTTTTAATTATGATGTGTTTTGGTATGAGTCTCTTTGGGTCCATCTCATTTGGAACTCTCTGTGCTTCCTGGACTGGGATGTCTGTTTCCTTTCTCATGCTGGAAAGTTTTCAACAATTATTTTTTTGAACAAGGTTTCTGCCCCTTTCCTTTTCTTCTCCTCCTCCTCCCTCCCCTCCCCCTTCTCTTCCAATATTAGTCTGTTTGATGCCTTCATTCCTTGAGGGCAGCTCTGTAATCCACTAGATGTGTGCCAGACGTGAAGCATGACCCTCTGGCTAAAGCTCCAGGACAAGCGAAGAGGCCTCCTTCACAAAAAGACTGGGCAGTATGCCTCAGTCTCCTATCTGCAAAGTGCCCTGGGGATGGCAGCCTGTCAAGAACTGTCTCTTCAATTGCCACAGTACCATGGGACCCAAGAATGCAAACTTCCCTGGCCACCAGAGCCAGGTGATTAAGGGGCGTCCTCTGAGTGGCAGCAGACATAAAAACCAGGGTATCAGTTCTGTGTAAAGCTCTTCTTCAGAAGAACTGGCACTCTGGAGTATGGAAGGAGAGCATGAATACAGTGCCTGCCCTCCAGGGTCTCTTGAAAGGATTATAGTCACCCTTTAGATATATATTTAATTAGAAGCCTACCCCTCAGGTTGCAGCTGTGATAATTAGCTAATAGGTCCTCTTTCACAGAAGGACTGAGCTTCTTGGGTCTGTTGCCACTTGCTCTGCCCTGCAGGTGGGAGTTGTTTAGGAACTCTTACTTGTTTACCATGAGTATAAGCACCACTGTCTGCGGGAGGCAGGCAATATAGAGGTGTCACTTATCAGGAGCTGCAAAAATCAGGGTGTCAGACATGGGTATGAGCTCCTTTCTGGATGACACCGATTATTACAGTCCCATGGGACTAGGAGTGCAAGCTTCCCTGGACAGCAACTGCAAAGATGAGTCACCAGATACTTGTAAAAGGTCCCTTCCCTGCAGTACTGGCTCTCTGGAACATGGCAAATGGTGGGCACAAAGGTGGTTTATGCCATTCTCTGTTCCTAGAGACAGTATTCCAGCAGAGTCTTAAATGTTTATGTTAAATTAGATGCCTGCCCCCTCAGGCCAATACTTTAATAAAGGCATGATCAGCTGCCTCTGAGTTGGGCATTTTAAAACCTGTCTCCCAGATGACTATAATTTTGTGGATCTCTGGCTGTGAGCCCCTTGGTTTTCAAAGTTAGGCGTTTGGGGGACTCATCTCTCAAATGTAAGTTCTAAAAGTTGAGGAGCCTAATCTAGGGTTTGAACACTTCACTCCTCAGGGAGAAGCTCCAGGTTTTGAATTTTCTCCCAATTGTGGGTCTCTGTGCCAGGGTGGGGTTATGGTGACATTGTGTCCCAGCCTATCCTACCCCCTTTAATGTGGTTTTCTTCTCATTTGCTTTATGTGTAGTCATCACTCAGCCAATCTCTAGGGTTTTTAAGAGGCAATTGTTCCATACGTAGCTTCATACGTAGTTCCATATGTAAATTCAGTGTGTCCCTGGGAGGAGATGAGTTCAGGATCTTCCTGTATCACCATTTTGAACAAGAACTGAAATTTGTAATATTTTAAGCCACTGAGTTTGTGGTAATTTGTTACAGCAACAATAGGAAATGAATGCAGGAGGCAAAACTACAACTTATATAGTGTTAAAACTATCAAGGAAATGATTATCACTAAAATCAATATATTGGTTCCTCTTTTGGGGAAGAGAGGGCTTATGATTAAGAAGAGCTATATTGAGGCATTTAGGGTACTGGCAATATTTTATTTCTTTGAATGTGTATGTTTTATGCAATCTTCTGCATACATGAAGTTAATATGTATTGCTTTTATAACCAGAGTTTCAAGAATGCAAACATATCCATAATTTTTTAACTGAATATTTTTTAAGTTTTTTTCCCTTTCATCACATTCTTTATCTGTAAAATTATTTTCTCCATAAACAGTAGTACTTTGCAGTACTTTCCATATTTCATCTATGACCCAACTGACTAATTCAGCCTTCTTGAATTTATAGGATGTAAAAAAATCACTCATTTAACACAAAGAAGAAGCTACTTGTCTTCCCAAATTGAAATCAAAATACAATTTAAATGGGAGAACTTGTAGGAACCCTTAGTCAGAAACTTTGGCTTTAAAAGTAGATTATGTTGTAAATTAGCTAATTCTTTAAAAATTAAGAATTAATTTGTTGAGATGTATTTAAACTGACTGTATATTGTACTATCATTTTTTTTCTCTCCTTATTATGGGGACCAAAATAAGATAGATGTCATTGATTTCATTTTTCTGGATTTTAAGTAATTTAGCTTTATAATACAAATATTAGGAAAATTGATATTAAATAATCCCTGCTTAAATTTAAGTTTGTTGCCTAAAGTTGTCCTTTTTTGGTTAAATTTAAACATGTAAGGAACAATTTGCAATTGAATTCCTTTCATGTTTTCAAATTTTTAAAATTATACTAATACAATTTTAATAAGAATTGATAAAATAATTCTTGTTGCACTTTAAAGAAGTTATTTACAGTGTGATTTTATAGGAAATATTTAGTCTAAGTACTTGATGGTCTCTGTTACTTGAGCTTTAATTTTTTCTTAATCATGGTGTTTTGGTAAGATGATGGACTGTTTCCCAGCCTCAGTTACTATCAATCACTTCAGAGAGAAGCAACTCTGAGGTACACAGGCTAGTAGTATCAGTAGGAAATATGTGAGTCTGGGGATATACCGGGATCCAGATGAAGACAAGAGGCAAAAGTCTATGGGGGCCTTTATCAAAAGCTTTGAATTCTCATAAAGAGCCGTGTCTTGGAGGGGAAGCTTAGTACCAGCGCATTGTAGAGATTGCTTCCATTATTTTGGTCTTAAGTCTTGCAGCTTGACCTGAACTCCAAGGATGAGGCAAGGTATGAATTGACAATGGAAAGTAATTCACTTAAAAGAACTCCAGCAGTCCCAGAGAGAGGATCAACAAGGTTTATATCTGGAACAAGTTACTTCAATGAAATAGAATTGTTGGAAGAAATAGATAACAAGTTTAACAAGCAAAACAAAACAGATTATTCCGAGATTCTTAGGAGAAACAAAGTGACATCATAGTATAAAAGAATTAAAAAGTGAGGAGAAAAAATCTTTTTTATGTATTAATTTGGGAGAAGATGATTATTGTTGAGACTCAAATTCATGATCTAGAACATTAGAAGAGTATATCAAAACAAAAAATGTGAAGAAGGAGAAAGAACAAATTGAGAACATGCAACAACCAAAGATATAATAGAGGAGAATTTTTCTGGTTTAAAGAAGGATTGAAAGAGCCCACTGAGTTCCAGACCAGTGTGTTGGTGGTGGTGCTGAGACTAAAGAACAAGCTGCTACACAGGAAAAATGATCAGATAAGTGCTGGACTACTCAGTGCAATACTGGAAACTAGAAGGTAGTAAAATAACATCTACAGATTACTAACAAAAGAACTGTACCTATTTCTAGCCAAAATATCATTCACTTGTTATGGTGTAAGCAATGTATTTGCAGATATGCAAGAATTCAGGTCCTCTGTCTAGGGAAAGTTCTCAGTAAAGGATTCTCACCAAAGAATTCCTAACAGAGACCTTAAGATAGGGCAGAAGAGAGAAAACAGTGGTGAGCAAATAAATCTCACAGTATATTTAATTAAATCTAAATGGATAATGATAGAGTCATTACAACATTCCTCTGTCCTCTGCATTTCCTGAAAGTTTGCAGCTGATGCAGAAGCTTAATTAGATTCATGTTCTGTCCCTTTGACAAGACCATAATGTGATGTTCTGTTCTTCTAGTGGGAGGCATATAATTTGATTGTCTTTTTGTATAGATAGCAGCCATTAATACTCATTTCTAGATCCAGTAATTCCTTGAGGGGTGCAAAATGGTGATTTTCTCTCATTTTTCATTTGTAGCTAGAATACATATAGAGATACTTCCCTTCATCTACTTGGTTATTCAGTGATACAGTTCATATAGGGAAGGCAAGGTAAATGTTTGATTTTTATTCCTTTCTCTATCAGTTTACAAGATAATGAATTGGTTCTCCATCTTTTTTGGGACAGAGGAGGATGTGTCATTATAAGCTCGTATAATTCCATGTATGTAATAGATTCAATCCATTGTAATTGTGATCTTTATTGAAGCTCAAATTGTCTCATTTTTGATCAGGGGAAACAAAGTTGGTTCTTGAGTCTTTTTGACATGATCCTGATTATTTTGACTGATGTAGAAAGGAACAGTATTTTTTGTTTTGTTTTGCTTTGCTTTGTTTTTCTAAAAATCTGAATGTTGTCTGTGCTTTTAGGAAAGTGGATTTTAGAGATACATTCATTTCCTCGGATATTTTGGTATTTCGTATGATCTTCTGTATGATTCGTAGGCGAATATGCCTTAGAATTTGTGTTACTTGAAGAGAATAATGGGTTTTATTTTTTAGTATATGTGACGACTCAAAAAGAATCAGCATTTCTCAGCAGTAAGTGTAGAGGCATATGTTAAAATGGTTTATTCAATTAATATTTGATTGTTTACTCTGGATCAGTCTCCACAGTAGAACTCGCGAATTCAAACATTCCCGAAACTTGCCTATTTAACATTTCAGTAAACTAAATTCCAAAAGTTGATTTTAAACTTAACTTACTTTTTCTTACAGATCTGTCACGAAATCGCCTCTCAGAAATTCCCATAGAAGTATGTCACTTCGTTTCTCTTGAGAATTTCAACTTATACCAAAATTGTATTCGATATATACCAGAGGCAATTCTAAACCTACAAGCTCTTACATTCTTAAATATTAGGTAAGGATTTGTTTTTTAATATTTGATTTTATGTGGTCTTTTCAATTTTCTCTTCCCTTTCACTAAACTTTACACTATCCGTTCATATCAGCAGTATCCATGCAAGTTCTTAGGCTAAATTAACAGTATCGCCTATATTTCCCTAGTTTCTCCCTTTGTCTTTACAATAATTATCATTAGCCTGATTGGCTTGCTGCAGCAGTCTTGTAGCAATGGTTCTCCAATTACATTTTCAGATAAGCCGCATCATATGAAACTAGTATCTCTGTAATTACTTTGGTTCTTGTGATTATGATTTTTGTGTATTAAGTTCTGAATGTAATAAATGCATTTATTCAACTCCTCCATTTTTTCACATCTTACAAGAATTCTTTTGTTATTTTATTACATTGTAAAAGTTATAAATGTTCATTGGAGAAAATGAGCAAATGTAGAAAAGTGTAAAGGAAATTCATAAAAATGTTTCTGAGTTATAATTGTAGGTGATCCCATTAGTGGGAGTATAAACTGGTTCAACTTTTTAAGAGGGTAACCAGTAAGTATTTTTCATTATTAACAATAAACAATTTAAATATTATCTGTAAATAATAATAATAAGTAGTATTATAGGTGATCTTTTCCATGTTTCCAGGCTTTTAGTCATATTTTTAAATGTTTTCCTCTTGTCATGAAATATCTTCTAGAAATATTTTTATATATAATCACTATCATACAGTTTATATACTTCTAAAACTCATTTTCCCTATCAGTAACTTTCTTTCAGTTTTTTGCCATGATAAAAGTAATACTAGAATTTTATATGTAAATGTTTATTTTTCTCTTTCCTTAAGGTAAATATCTAGGAGTAGAATTATTATCACTTTAAAAGTTTTAAAGATGTTGAAAATGAGGGGCAATTGGTGCTAAGGATTAAAAAGTTAAATCTACATAAGTAAAATTTTAACTCATTTTTATCCTAATGATAGATGTGTTTTATTTTACTTTTAATTCTGATTTGCTTGTTTTTGTATAAATAAGATTTCTTACCTATACTTGAGTGGTATGATATATTTGAAATCACAAATATGTCACTTGTTTTCCATAGAACTATATTTGGATCTTATGTACATTTGATTATAATACTGGAATGATGAGGGAAGTAGATTACAAACACCTATGTTTATAACCTTGGAAGGAAGAAGAGGATAATAGTATCCACCCTATTTTAAATCATTTTTTCTTATATAAATTTAACTTTAATAAAATAATATGTCGTATTTATATAGCACTTCATTATTTACAAAGGTGTTTTATGGTGCAAGAGCCCTGTAAAATTGGTAGAGACGACGAGCTTTGTGCAGTGGCAGTATCGTAACCAATGAGGTTTATCTGAGACACGATTATTGCTAATTGAAAACTTAATTTTCAGAATCTCTAAGATGCCGATAGGTTAACGCTGTGCTTAAAAGCTAAGAAGTGAGGAAATGAAAGCTGGAACTCAAGTCTAATATCCTGTTTCTTTCTTGCAAAACTTATATATATTATTTTACTGAGTACAGAGTGGGAAATATGGAAGTATTTTTCTTGAGTAATAGGCTCTGACTCTTCTCTTTTCTACTTACCCATTTTAGTCGGAACCAGCTGTCAACATTGCCAGTACATTTGTGTAATTTACCATTGAAAGTCTTAATTGCCGGTAATAACAAATTAGTCTCACTTCCAGAAGAAATTGGACATCTCAGACATTTAACAGAACTTGTAAGTTAATATTTTTTTTTGATTATTATATATACACACATACACACACATGCATATATGTACATACATAGTCATACTCTTTAATATGGTAAAGATCCATTACTAAGGTGTGTTTTTTAGTTATTTTTAAGTATTGTTAATGGAGTTTCACTGATTGATCAGTACTCAAGTATGTCAGCAGAGATATTAAGGAACTGTCTACAGCCATGCCACCCTGAACGTGCCCGATCTCGTCTGATCTCAGAAGCTGAGCAGGGTCGGGCCTGGTTAATACTTGGATGGGAGACCACCTAGGAATACCAGGTGCTTGTAGGTGTAATTAATAATGCATTTGAACTTTTAGAATTAAATCTTGTTAATAGCATCAATATTCTGATTTTTGGTTAGTCTCTATAAGGAAATGGACACTAACTACAAAGGTCAGGCTTATTTTTTTGCCTTACATGCTTAGAACCTATCTCCCACTCTAAAGAAAGCTCGTCTTTACTGCTTTATATTTCTAAGAAGCTTAATCTTCACCTACTACTCCTTGTTGCTCCTGAGTACTTATGGTTTGGACATGGCAATAGACTTTTCTCATTAAATCTTCACAATAACAGTAGCAATTAGGTACTATAATTATCATATTACAGCTGAGCAAACTAGCACTCAGGTTAAGTAATTTACCCAAGGTTCCATAACTGAAGTAGAATTTGAAACCAGTCTACTTTAGCTCCAAAGCTCATGTTTCATATTTCTGAAAAGATCAAATACAATTATGTCTATTGAGATTTGGGAGTATAGTTCCATAGTTCCAGGTAGGTTTATTAACAAAGATGGACATCATAAAAAAATACTATATACTTATAACCTCATATTAGCTCATGTTTTTTTCCAGGTGGATTATGAATATGAAAAGTCACATGTAATAATTCACAAATTCATGAAATCTGGAGTCTAGATACTAGACCACCGTTTATTTACAATTAATTAGATCTAGGAAGTAAAGTCCAAAATGTTTGTTCTGTGGCATTTCTTCCGAACTTGTGTTAATAACATGAACTAGTAGTAAATTATACTCATGATTCAAATTCTGGTTTTCAAATCATTTAAACTTTCTGTTTCTATTTACTGAATGCTAGGTACTTAAAAGGTAGATATCTCTTGCAAAGAGTGCTTTTAGCTTTCTGCAAAAGAAGTTAATTGATATCCTCAGTCATATAAACAGCTTGTGGCAGAGTAAGAATTAGCAATCCTAAAGCTCCTGATTCCTACTTGATGGTCTTTCTACAACATCCTTATTCATTTTTTTTTAATGAAAGTAAACTATATCTTTCAACATACACATTTTCTTAGAGAAGTATTATAAATTGCTATTACTTTCTGGCTCAGGCTCCCTTTTCCTATCTTTTCAATTCCTTTTAGAACCCTTTTAACTTTAATGTCTAGAACATTGGACTAAGAAGTCTAGCTTCAGATTCTACTTAAGATAGTATGTGGTAGGAAAGTAAAAATAATATTATTTTTTCTAAAAACATTTTGGGAAAATTTAAAAATAATGTCTGAAGCTTATTGAAGTTTTTGGTAAGTAGTCTTTTCTAACAATGTATGTTAATATTTTTATTCATTTATTGGAGGAATTTGAAGGGTCGATCTGGCATCTTGGCACTTTTATTAACCTAAGCAGCTTCCTGCTGCTACACATGGGTTTACAAATTATTCTGGTTGGTGTAAGAATTATGGCATCCTGGATATATTAATCTTGGAACCTATAGTCAGTTTCTTTTTAGAACCAGTGGAACCAGAATCAAGCTATTTTCCAAGATACCAGAAGGCCTACCTAATATATGTACTGGAATCGGGTTGATCACATGCTAATAAAGCAGTATCTATTTTTTCCATAGCCTTTTGAGTTATGTGTACTTTATTATTTTCTCCTCACTTTCAGTTTGATAAAGAATGATTTGAGTCATCTTCAATTCACTTTTATTTTATATTCTTAAACAGTTGAACTGATATTTTGAAAATAGTTTTCTTTTAAATAATTTTATTATAATTTTTATCATTTTTTCTAGCTTCATTAGAACAATATAAATTAAAAATATTGTTTTACTTTACCTTTTCACCAACTTATTTATTTGATCTCATATTCTAGGCCTCATACCCACATCTTAAGTCATTTAATTTTAGTTCTGCTCACAAAATTAGTCGTGTATAAAATATAATCAGTCGAAAACCTGTAACTTTTTAAATTGTTAGTACAAATTATTGTAATTATTCTTTGATGGAATCAATTTTTTTTCACAACGAGGAGGGACCACAGGCATTATCTTGTCCAACCTCATTTTACAGATAGTTTAAAGCAGACAAGTTTATAATATTAGAATAATTCTTTACTTTGTATCTTTTTTGAAATAGGATGTTAGCTGCAATGAAATTCAAACAATACCTTCCCAAATCGGTAATTTGGAGGCCTTGAGAGACCTTAATGTAAGAAGAAATCACTTAGTACGATTGCCTGAAGGTAAGAACTATGAAATAATTATTTTATCTTTTTTTATATTAAATGTCTCTCAGACTGATGTGCATAAGACAAAAATGTATAAGAATTATAGCTAATATTTCGAGATGTACTGGTTTATTCGACATATGTTATCTGTACCATTGTGAATTTTAAAAGTTAGACTTTTAGGTGAAAAGTTTGATAACTATTTACCAGTGATTGTACTTTTAGATCTTGTTAACCTGTGTAATTGCTAACTCAGGGGTCACTGGAAGTTTCAGTAAGCATAACTACTTGAGTGACATATAACATATTTTTGATAAGAGGATAGTTTAGTATAATGAAAAACATTCCTGAAATTAGCTGACTTAAAAATGGATTTAACTTGAACTTAATAATTTTATCCTTCACTGCAAATACTCAGTAGAGGCTAATTATCCATGTAGAGGTGATGGATAGAGTGAATAATGAATGGAGTGAGCGACTGCACTAGGAAACTGGCTATCTTAGGCTGACTCTAAGTTCTGGTATATTTATTTGAATGATAAAATTGATTAAACAAATTAAGTATAATTTATCAATTTTCATAATACAAATTTATGGAAAAAGCTATCAAAGAAAGTAAAAATGGGGAGAACTATTATTTTATTAGATCAGAATTTATATTTAATTTTATAATGGAAAATTTCCCATATATAAATGAGAGCAATGAATCACCCATCTACAGTGGTCATCAGATCATGGCAACTCTTGTTTTATCTATGCTGTCATCCACTTTCCTTTAGTCTGTCCTCTAGAATCTAGAGACATTCATCTGTAAGTGTTTCAGATTATGTAGCAAAAAGATAATCTTCAAAAGGTGTTTTCATGATGATAATTCTATAGGTTCTTCAACAAAACATGACTTCTAGTGTACAATAAATATTGAATTAACTTATGATGTCTTTGCTTCATTATAGAATCCAAATGTTTACACTAATTTGTTCTAACATAGTTCTAACATACTAATGTAGCTTTGACATTTTGGATCCCAAGTCAGAAAGTGACTTCCCAGTCCACTCTTATACATTTACTGCAACCACGCTACCCAAAATCCTGCATATCTTTCCTCTCACTTGGCTTACCCAGTAACCTTTATACTTTTTGTCTTCAGAGCCTTCCTCATTTTTTCCTTATTCTGCCTTACAGCACATCAGGAATATGAATGAAGGCCTCAGCAGAACTGACCAAAATCATGACATAGGACCTTATAACCCAAACTTTTTATTTAGGATTATCTTACCCCTCTACGCAGGACTCACCTACTATAGCTAATCTTTAAAGGCTTGCTAATATAATATTACTGACTCCGTGTGAAATCAATCAATGAAAATATTGGGGTTTTAGTGAAAATGAACATTTGGGGTTTCAGATGACAACTGCAATCTGATAGTTTTGTCATCTCATATATGAATATACCTATATCTTATTTTGAATGTGTATTACTAAGAAAATTATGAAACTACCAAATAGTTTTAAATGGGTTTTTAAAAATCAGTTTGTCTTGTAATCTCAGCATAGTCAATTAAACTGAGATCTCAGGAAAACCTTATTCCAGCAGCTACACAAGTTAGTGTGCAAGTTCATGTTAATTAATTGGTGGTCTCTAACATATTATAATTTGGTAAGTAAGATATTACATCCTTTGTTATATTGCCTTTTTTATTTTAAATTAATTTTCACTCTTATTGTCAAATATTCAAAAAATCAAATAGTATTAAATAGCTTAAAATAAATAATAGCATTTCCCTGCCTCAACCTCCTGCCACCCCAGTTTCGGTGGCCAGTAACATCTACCTTCAGTTCCTTTGACTACTTCTACTTTTATTTGCTGACATATTTCTATTGATGGTCTTTTTATAGTTATTGCTAGATTTGTCAGCTTTGGCACATGTCAGCTTCCTATTATGGTAGAAGAGGACTTAACTTCCTTACACTATCACACCTTTATTTCGCTCTTCACATCTTCCCAGTGTAGTTTTACCACTTTTGATTAAATAATTATTTATTGTTTGTATTATTATAACTATATAAATATTGTTCCTGCCATTCCAAGTGATATACTCTGATTTCATTTTCTTTCTTGTATACGTTGTTTTTGTTGTTTTTCCAGTCAGTAATTCCTTGTGTTTTTTTTTTTAATTTGCTCAGTTTTTTATGTACCTATGGCTAATCTCTCCCTCTTTTTCTAACAGCCTTATTAGTCAAACCAATCAGAGTATCATTTTTTATTCCCTGCATATTTCCCTCATTTATGCTTTTTTCCTTTTCTTCCAGTCTGTACTGGTTGTTCTATTGTTGCTGCTCAGCTTTCTTCTTTGTTGAATACTCTTACCTCTAGACTTCATATCTTCCTCTTTCTTACTGTTTTAAAAATTTCAGTTCTATTAAAGTATAAATGACGAGTAATTCCTCTTTCTTACTTTACTCTCTTGTTTTGCTGGGTGGTATCTTCTAGTAGTTTCCAAAGAACATGTCATGAGAAAACATTTTTTTTGAGACTTTACTTGAAAAGAAACATCTTTATTCTATGCTCACCCTTGATTGATAATTTAGTTACAGATTCTAGGTGGAAAATTATTTTCTCTCAGGATTTTCAGGTCTTTTTTTCACTTTTGATTTTCAGTGTTAAAAATTAATGGTTGAAATTTTGATGCTGCTTCTACTTCCAGTCCATTGTTTGTGATGCATTTTTTTTCTCTCTGTAAGATTTTAAGATCTTCCCTTTTTTTCCTACTGCGGTGACATTTTATGATGATGTGCCATACACAATATGAATTGTTTTAATTTACTGTACTAGGCACTTGGTGGGCCTCTTTCCAAACCAGAGAGTCACATCTTTCATTCTGGAAAATATTTCTATCTCTTTTTTGATAATTTTCTGTCTTCTGCTCTCTCTGTTCTCTCTTTCTAGGTTTTTTTTTTTTTAATTGATATTGAACCTCTTTAATTGATCCTATGATATTTCTTATCTTTTTTATAATTTAGTTCTTTGTCATTTTGTTTTACCAGGTGGTAAACATTTCCAACCATTTGTGTTCCAACCATTCTTTTGAATTTTTAACATCTGCTATCATAATTTTCATTTCTGAGAACTTATTATTCTGATTTTTTTTAAAACCCCTTTCTTGTTTCAGTAATTCAGTATCTTATCTCTCTGAAATTAGAGGTAATAGCTCTAGTTTTTCAGAATTTTCTTCTGTTTCCTATGTATTACCTGTTCTGAGTTCTTTTCGATTGGTTCGTGTGTTTTGATTTCCATCTAACATGTTGGAGGCTTTTCTAAATGTCTGTGGATCATAAACTGTCAGTATATAGCTGATTAGAAGTTCCAGGCATACTGGGCAGGGATTGTACAATGGTAATTAAGCAGCAAGCTAGATATTTTGGGGGAGGAACTTTATATAAATATCTAAAGTCCTTTTATATGGGACTATATAGTATCTCCAGAGAATGATATTTTATTTCTTCTACATTGTTTATGTATATTCCTAACTACCCACATTCAAGAACTCTGGGGATGGGGTGGGATTGGGTAGGAAAGTGTTGAGGTCTTGCCATTAAGTGTGTAGACTTTCACTTAAATCCTCCATTTTCTTTTTCTTTTTTTTTTTTTTTTAGGCGAGGCAACCCTTGGTTGACCTCACAGATTGATTGCAAGGACCTTGTCAGCATACAATCCTTTATTTTTTATTTTTTACGCCTACAGCACCTGGTCTTCCTAGGTAGTCTCCCATCCAAGTACTAACCAGCCCTGACCCTGCTTAGCTTCCAAGATCAGGCGGAATCGGGCTTGTTCAGGGTGGCATGGCCATAGACCTCTATTTTCAACTGGCACCTCATCCTGACTTTCCATTGTGCCTGGGGTCCCTGAATTCAGAGCCTTTCAATTCAGTTGCAGTAGAGAATAACTTGTTGGCTCCTGTGGTGATTGGAGAGGGGTAGCGCCCTAGCTGCTTGAGTTGGGGTTGGGAATCTATAGGCATCTCTAAGTTGTTATTTATATAGGCTATTATCTCATCTCTTTGTTATCCCCATTATCCTGTGGTATCAGGCATTCATCTTTCTGCAGTTCTGTGAGGGGTCAAACAGCTTGAATTTATATATATTCCCGACTATAAGTAAGTAGATTTCATTATACACCACTTTGTTATATCAGTTAATCACTAAGAAGGAATGGAGGTAAATATTCATGGTAAATCCACTGTGTTTAAGTAGAAGCTACTGTAAAAGTTGTCTAGTTTTGAAATACATCTTATCTCCCTGCAGAGCTGGCAGAATTGCCTTTGATACGGTTAGACTTCTCCTGCAATAAAATTACAACAATCCCTGTTTGTTATCGGAACCTCAGGCACCTACAGGTGATCACCCTAGACAACAACCCGTTACAGTCTCCTCCTGCACAGGTAAACCATAGTTGATTTGAAGTATTTCATAAACTTTTTGGACAAAGGATGAAATTTTAAACTTAAATTTTATGTGTTTATGTTTTTGTTGGAAATTAAGTTCTTTTTTAAAAAAAAAACATCTTCTAAAGTATTCTTTACAAGACTTCAATAAATGGGGTAGAAGTTAAGTACTGTTTCCAGAACTGTTTTTCTTTTCATTAAACTGACTTTTTTTAAAGTTATGGGATTCTTCCTTAAAGTGTTTCTAATAAAATTTGAGTTAATTTCTTTCTAGTAAAACTTGAATATAAACAATGTAAATACTAGAGACAAATTAAAATACTTAGCTTTCAGAACTAAAAATTATCAGTGCATTTATTTTGACCATTGTTTTTATGCCTTCCTGTTTTCTAAAACCTTAAGTTCCTCATTCAGTTAGTTTGATCATTTATCAATGACTGAAATGAAGCTATTTAATAATAAAGTAATTATAAGGTAGTATTATAGATTCCAGACATCCTACAATCTAAAAATTTTTACTAGCCTATATTTTTCACTGTAGCTTTTTTAACTCTAAATCTAATGATGGTGTTGTACAAGCCTCTGTATGTTAACCATAAAACTTCATGAGTAAGCTTTATAACTATAGAAAGCTTTATGTTTTGACTTCGTCATCAGGTAGCAACATACATATGTGCAGCTTTACTATTTAATTATCTCCTGCTTTTCTCTCTCATGGATTGAAAACATGATTGTACATGACCATTGGATTCCTAATAGCAAAAGTTGCTAATATAATACATGAGAGAGCAATGCTTTAAAGCCCTGATTATACCTAGCTAATCAATGATAAGTTTACTTGGTATTCTGTTTGTAATCATAAATTATTTTATATGTTACTGAAACTTTATTAGTGACTAGAAAACAAAACCTATATCACTTAAATACCTAAAATAATTGTTATAGGTATTAGATTTTTAATACTACTATAGGTACTTGATAGAAATACCTTCTACTTCTAATATACATTAAGTAAAAAGCTGATTGTGATAAAAGAAAAGGGACACATATCTTTCAGATGAGTAATAATTTTGGTTGCATTTATGTGTTACTTTATTTAGATATGTATAAAAGGCAAAGTCCACATATTTAAATACCTGAATATACAGGCTTGTAAGATTGCTCCAGATCTGCCAGATTATGATAGAAGACCCTTGGGTTTTGGCTCCTGGTGAGTATATTCTATTCTTTTATCAATCATATTCCATCTCACAGGGAATCAAATACAGTGGACCCTTAAATCTGCCGTAAATGTTTGACTAAAGGGAAGTAACCTATTTTGACACTTTTTTTTTTTCCAGAATGCTTATATTAAGTAAAAGTTGATTACATAGATGTGACAGTGGAGTTCTAAGCCAGGGTTTCTGAACCTCAGCACTGTTGATATTTTGGACCAGATAATTCTTTGTTGTAAGGAGCTGTCCTATACATTGGAAGACATTTAGCAACATTCTGGCATCTGTAGCACTCTCTCAGTATGACAAACAAAAATGTCTCCAGACATTGCCAAATATCCCCTGGATGGCCTCAATTGAAAACCACTGGTCCGAGTGACTTAGATACTAATCTTGGCTCTGCTGTTAACTAGCTCTGTGACTTCGGGCAAGTCACTCAAACTTTTTAGGCTTCATTTTTTCCATAGGGATTGAAGAAGTTGGATTCGATGACCATTAATGTCACCTCAGGATGTTTTAGTCTGTAAATCCCTCCGTGACATAACACCTGACTTATAAGGTCATCTACTTGGCATTCTCAACCATTTGGAACAATCTTAAGTAGCAGGAATTAAATTCAAAAGACCTTTAAACAAACAAAATAGATGTCTCAATGAAGGTGCAGTACTGCTCATAGACTTTACTCAAAGAGAACCGTTAAGGCCTTCCCTTAGAACCTGTCACATTTTATGTAAAAGTGCCGTCCTAATGAGCTTGCTTCTCAGTATCCTAATCTGAAACTAACAAATTTCTATTATGGTAGAGTATCTAAAAGCAAACATACTTCTTTTTAGATTTGCTTAAACTTTTTATTTATGTATAGTTAGTATATAGTATTATATTAGTTGTATTAGTTTCAGCTATATAATGTAAGGATTCAACATTTTTAGACCTTACAGTGTGATCACATTGTAATTACAGTGTGATTATTCTAGTAATAATCTGTCACTGTGCAAACTTATCACAATATTATTGACTATATTCCCCTTCACCCTTTTCACCCTTATTGTTGTAGGTATTAGATGCAGAGTTCCTACCCCCTCCATCCATGTTGTCACGAATGGCAAGATTTCATTCTTTTTTATTACTGTGTAATATTTCATTGTGTTTGTGTATGTGTATATCATATCTTTATCCATTCATTTATTGATGGACACACAGGTTGCTTCCATATCTTGGCTATTGTAAGTAATGCTACAATGAACATATGGATGCATGTATTTTTTCAAGTTAGTGTTTTCGTTTTCTTCAGATAAATACCCCAAAATGGAATTGCTGGGTCCTATGGTATGTCTATTTTTAGTGTTTTTGAGGAATCTCTATACTGTTTTCCATAGTAGCAATATCAGTTTGCATTCCTACCAGCAGTGCACAAGGGTACCCTTTTCTCCACGTGTTCTTTGTTGACTTTTTTTTTTAATTAGTTTGTTCTTTTTATTCTTAGATTCCCCATATAAGTGAAATCATATAGTGTTTATCTTTCTGACTTAAATAACTCCTAGGTCCATCAAAGCACTATCTTTTCCATCCCCTTCCTTTTAGTCTGTTTAGACACAGACTAAATCTGAAGTGAGTCTCTTATAGGCAATATGCAGGATTCTTGTTTTCCTTTCCATTCATCCACTCTTTTAGTTGGAGCACTTAATTCTTTTCCATTTGGGGTAGTTATTGATAGGAATGTAGTTGTTACCATTCTTTATTCTTGTTTTTGATACATGTTTTTTCTTTTTAAAGAAGTCCCTCCAATATTTCCTGTAAAACTGACTTGGTGGTGATAAATTCCTTCAGCTTATTTTTGTCTGGGAATCTCTATTTGTCCTTCAACTCTAAATGATAGCTTTGCTGGATAAATTATTCTTGGTTGTATATCCTGGGTCTTCATCCGGTCGAATATTTTTTGCCAAGCCCTTCTGTCCTGCATAGGTTCTTTTGAGAAATAAGCTATCAGTCTTATGAGTGCTCCCTTGTAAGTATCTGTTTTTCTCTTGTTGCTTTTAATATTCTTTCTTTATATTTAACCTTTGGCATTTTAATTATGATGTGGGCCTCTTTGGATCCCTGATTTTTAGAATTCTCTGAGCTTGCAGGGATTTTATGTCCATTTCCTTTACCAGGTTAGGGAAGTTTTCCATCATTATTTCTTCAGACAGTTGTTCAACATCTTGATTTTCTTCAGTTACACCAATCAGATGGATATTTGGACCCTTAATAGTGTCTCATATGCTCCTTAAATTATTTTTATAGTCTTGGCATCTTATCTCTTGCCATTCTGATTGAATGTCCTTAGCTTTCCCATCGTCTAGATAGGGCATTTGATCTTTTTCTTTATTCATTTAGTTTATTTCTTTGTTTATTCTCTTTAATATACTTCTCATCTCAAATAATGTGTTCTTCATTTCAGACTGGTTCCCTTTTATAATTTCCATTTCCATTTTTATGTTTTTTTATCTCTTCGTTGAATTTAACCAAAAGTTCATTGAGTAACTTTATAACCAGTGTTTTGAACTCTGCATCTGTTAGATTACTTGACTCCATTATATCTGGGTCTCTGTTCTGTTCTCTCATATGGTTTCTGCTTCTTTGCCTTCCCATTTTGGATGCCTTTCCGTGTCTGTTTCTATGTACTAAGCAAAGCTCCTAAATCTCCTGGTCTTGTTAGTGTGGATTTGTGTAGTAGCTGTCTAGTGGCACAGTCTTGAGAGGGGTTCAGCTGCAGGCCAAACTTAGCCTAAGCCTCCATCCCTCCGGGCCACCTGTTAAGATTCAGCAAGCAATCCACAGATGCTGTGCTTACATTTACCTCAAAAGGCCACACCAGAAACCAAGGCCAATGTGTGAGTCTAGGCTCTGCTCAGCAAGGAGCACCTGACTCGCTGAGGATAAACCTGGATGTGGCTTGGGCGGACCCATGAGTTGGGGGGGAGGCAGGGTTTCAGAGAATCCTCTGGGCAGAGCGACCTTGATCCAGTTTGATGACCGAGGGCCCTGTGTCCTGTGCACTGGTAAAGGGAAGGACTCAACAGGGAACAATGGATACCACCAGCACTTCTCTACAGAGTGAATCTTTCTGGGCCATCACTCCAACAGTGTCTCCTTGTAAATCCTTGATGCCCCCGGCGCGCAGCCGAATCTGCACTGGTGTTCAGAGCGAGCAGGTCCGTCACCATGAAAATCCGCTCTTGAACACGATGCCTTTAAGAGGTGTCTGCCGCTGCCGCAGCCTCCATCTCACTCAGCCACTGGAGACTGGGCCACCCCACATCCTCGCCCTGTCCTACTTTCTGCCGTTGCAGGGTGCTTTCTTGGATTTCTCCCTAGTTGTGTGGCTTGTTTATTTAGATCCTAGGTGGTTTTTCCTTGGTGCTGCTCCTTGTTTCTGTCACAACTTCGATTTGGTCGCCAGAGAGATGAACAGAGCCTCTATCATCTACGCCATTTTGGTTCCACCTCGACTTTTTGATAATAGCCATTCTGACTGGTATGAGGTGATACCTCGTTGAATTGCATTTCCCTGATGATTAGTGATGTTGAGTATCTTTTTCTGTCTGTTGGCCATTTAAAAGTAGACATACTAAAAATATAAAATGTAATTTGAAGGAAAAAATAAAACTGTAAAAAGCAAACACATTAAATAAAAATTTGGATTGTTAACTCTGAGAGAAAGTAAGATTCAGTGTGAATGAGGCATAATGGGGCTTTAAATGTATTAATAATGTCTCATGTTTTAAAAGCTATGTCTGTTGTAGATATTTTCATCTATGATATATCTCATAATTTTAGGATTTAAAGTCAGAGAGGCTCTAAAAACATAGCAGTTTGACACCATTAGGAATATATGCAAAGACCCCTCCATATTTCAGTAATATTTTAAGTTATATTTTAGCATAGTAAATAATGATGCTTATTAAGAAAATGCTAAAGTATATTAAGCTGTATCATTTGCAGTAAAGGGAAATATGCATCATAGTTTAATTTTTTTCATCAGAAATTATTAGAATTAAATATTTAAGTATTTATGCTAAGAGAGATAATCTCAAGCTATCTGCAAATTTCACTTACACAGAACGCTGTTTCTCAGGTAAATTAAGTATTACTCCATACAGATTTGATTTCTGTCCTTTGCCACAGACCATGCCTTTCTTATTCACCACTGTATCCCTAGCTCAGCTGAGTGTTTAGCATACACAGTAGATGCTCAGCAAGTATTTATTGAGCGAATGAATAGGCAGTTTGGTTGTGCAAATGTTATTTCTTTGTTTAAAGTCATCAGAAACAAGTTCATAATGACATTCTGAGTTTTTTGGTCCGGCTGTTAGATTGAAGATTTGCATAGATACTATGAAGGATATTTAAAACACCAGTTCGAATCTGGTAGTTTAAGCATACAATATTATAAGTTTTTATGTTTACACAAATACACAAGGAGAAATTGACCAAAATAATATATACCCATAAAAGATTCCTACCGAGAACATCTTCACTCTTAACAATTTTAACTCTGAAGACTGAAAGCAGGTATGAAATATTAAGGAGGACATAAAAGATTTTGGCAGATGGTAAGGCTTACGTCTGACATGCTCTGGGCTGGATCTGAGCCTCTCTTAGAGGATGGAATTTGGCAGCAAGAAAGGTATGAGGGGACCCAAACCATTATCGCCAAGAATTTTTTATTTTCTCCATTTACTGTCTCCTTTTCTTTCTTCATTTCTTTTTCTCCTACCTCAATTAATTGCTTATAATATAGAACTCTTAGTTCTTATTTATTGAAGTTTTGGTTTTCCTATTTAAATATTATGTTAAAGGTATTCTATTCCTGTAGTCTGTAAAGATGAACAATAAAAGTAGCATTTATTTTATATATATACTAATTGATTTTCTTTACCCTGTTTGTACTCTATAACAGTAGTTCTGAGAATCAAATGACCCATGTGTGAAAGTGTTTTACTGACCATAAAACCCTAAACAAATATTAGACATTTTAGTTACTAGCTGTCTGCTGTAATCTAGGACCCATTTAGTCCTAAGAGTTCTGTCTTGCTAAAAAGAATTTTTATTAATCCTGTAGTTCTTCAGGCATTCAGTACAAATTAGATGCTGTGATACTTTTAATTCTTCGATGTAACTTTCTAACTACTTTTATATAACATAAAAGCAACACACAATCTTCTTTAATTTTTTAAAGATCACAAATGTTTAACTTACTTCCAGATGTAAATATTTCCAGCTCTTTTAGCAAACTGCACTGTTGCGATAACATTTTCATTTTATGTAATGGCACACATTTTTCAGTAGCGATCTATAGTGACCTATGCTTTTCTGCTGAAATAATTTTAAGCAGATTTATATTACAGACTCAATATATGTTTTTATGATGATGTCGCAGTAAAACAAAAGTCAGGAAAGATTAAGCCACTGGTAAGAAAAATCCTACCTCTCTAACCTCAGTAATGGAATTAATTCAGTATAAGCTTGAATTTGTGAAAGCAATGACCATCCTCTATTATGTTTGTATTCTTAGCACCTAGAGCACTGCCTGGCTTTCAGTAAATGTTTGGTGAACTAAACTCAAACGAAGCAGATTTAGTGACTTGTTATAACAGGAAATGTTCTTTTAAGGGTGTATTCTTCACAGAATGATAATTTTGATTTAATGCTGTATACCAACCAGGCTTTGTGCAAGTCCTTAGCTGATGTTTCTCAGTCTTTACAGCAACTCTGTGAGGTAGCTGTTGTTAACCTTTTTTTTTTTGGTAACTTATAAGTTAAACGAGTCATATAGCTAGTAAATGATGGAACAAAGCTGTCAGTTTAGACAGTTTAGATCTGTTAAACTATATGAAAAAAAGAACAACTGCGTTTGAAACTCCTCATTGTACTGTACTGATTCACAGTTCATATTCCTCCTACAGAGAAGCCACTTACACATTTGAACCGTGTTATACCTAGTTGTTTATTAGGTAAGCTGGACTTTCTAACAGGGCATAACTGGAGCCTGGCTAGCAGAACTCTTCCTGGCCCCCTAAAGGCCATATTTATACATAGAGTGATCATTTGTTCTGGTTTTCACGTGACTAAGGGGTTTGCTGGGACATAAGACTTTCAGTGCTGAAACCAGGAAAATCCCGAGCAAATTCAGAGAGCTGGTAAACTTGTATATCTCACTTTAATCTTAGCAGTTAAATCTCGAGCGAGAGCCAGTATGTGAAGAAGCTAAAGGTAACCAAATAAAGAAGATAAAATGATAGCTTAATGCAAATATTGTATTGATTCTCTTTATGTTGCCCATTTGAAAAATACCACAGCAAAATTAGGTTTATTTTGATTGGCCACTTGATGGAAAATACATTACAGTATATAAAACAGTATCCTCTAGAAATCTGAAATATGTTACTTGAAAAACTTACATAATATTAAAAAGTATTTTTCAGTAAATCTTGAATACACATATTTCTTCTAGCAGCTGCAGAAAAACTTTTTTAAGTGCAGCTTAAATATATATTTCATTAGAAAGCTTTTAAAATTAGTCACCTTGGCCTGACTTGGCTGTGATAAAACGCACTTAGGACCTTTCCTTAAGAAATGCTAACAATTGGGAGAGCTAGATGAAAGGCAAATGATATTGTATTACTCTCTCAATTCTTATATAGATATGAATTTTCCCAAAATAAAAAGTTGGAGGAAATTAACTTCTTTTAGAAAAGTAATTTTAGAATTATACCAAGAGGCTTTTTGGGGGGAGGGGGTGCAAAAAGAGCTTTGTGGAGGAAAGTAGGAAAATGAGGAAGATAGCTTTAAAGTACCTATATTTTTGGATCTTTATAATCAGAGTGTATTTAGCACTGGACAAATAGTTCTGTATATTACCACATACAAAATAAGATCTTTATCAATAAAATAATTGACAAGTTATTAAAACTGTCATATTCATATAGGGCTTTTTGTTTCTTTTTTTTGTTTTTAGTTGACATAAAGCTTTCACCTTATATGGAAGTCATATGATTAAAAATGGTAACCTTATTTTACAAAGATTAAGTGACTTCTTTGAGCTAATGGTTGGTAAGTGGTAAACTGATACCTTATTTGTGAAATCCAAGTGCATTGCTCTTTCCCTGTACTTTAAATTCTAATTCATTGCGACAGCATGACATAGTAACTTCTTTAAAGTTATGTACATGAATTATGTATAAGAATATGTGGAATACAAAATCCAACATTAGAACACTATTTTAAATTTATACCATTTAAAGTGGTTTTTCAACCAACAAGCTTATTAAATAAAATGCTAATAGACCATTTTTAAAAGTACATTTTTTCACATTTTAGATTTCTAATTAAGCTAACTTTTAAAAGTATGTTTAAGAACAAGCAAAAATTAAAGCTATAAAACTTTTAGAAAATAGAGAGTATCTTTGTGACTTGGGATAAGCAGTGATTTCTGAGGACACAAATGCAATAACAAAAAAGAAATGATAAGTTAGATTTCATCAAAATTAAAAAAGCATCATGACTAAAAAAATATTAAGAAAATAGACTACAGACTGGGAGAAAACATTCACAAAATATATGACAAGAACTTGTATCTAGACTATCTAAAGAATGAATACCTGCAACTTAATGTTAAAAATGCTTGAGTAGATATTTCACAAAGAAAGATATATCAATGACCAGTAAGCACAAAAAAGTATTCAACATCATTAATCATCATGGAAATGCAAATTAAGTCACAATGAGCTATCACTACCCACTCATTAGACTGACTAAAATTAACACTGACAACACCAAATGTTAGTGAGAATATGGAGCTATCAGTGCTGTCATACATTGCTTATAAAAATGTAAAAATGGGACATCGACCAGACTGGTTTGACAGATTTTTAAAAACAGCTTTATTGAAGTATAATTTACAAATAATAAAATTTATCCATTTTAAGTGTGCCGTTCAGTGAGTTTTGGTAAATGGATATAATCATGAAACTACCAACATAATCATTATTTCTATTTCACTCACACCCATTTATATCGTAAGTCCTTTCCTTCTACCATCAGCCTAGGCAACCAGTGTTCTTTCTGTCAATATAGTTTTGCGTTTTCTAGAATTTCATATAACTAAAATCAAACATGTAGCATTTTGTGTCTGGCTTTTTTACTTAGCAAAATATTTTCAAGATTATGTTGCATTTTAAAATGGGCAAAAGATTTAAACACTTTACAAAAGAAGGTAAACGAATGACCAATAAGCATACAAAAAGATATTCCATGTCACTGGTCATGAGAGAAATACAAATTAAAACCACAGTGAGATAATTTTTTTAAGTTAAACCTACACTTACTATATAATTCATCCATTTTACTCCACAGTATTAACATGAAGTTTTCAATGACATGATGCCGAGTAAAAAATGATTACATTTTTATGAGTTCTAGAATAAGTAAAACTAATTGAATTACTTTTCTATTGCTGCCCTAACAAGTTACCAAAAACTGAGAGGCTTAAACAACAAAAATTTATTATCTTATAGTTCTGTAGGTCAGAAGTCTAAATCTTGGTCTCATCAAGATACTGGTAGAACTGCATTCTTTTCTGTAGGCTCTCCGTAGGAAGCATTTCCCTGCCTTTTGCAGTTTGTAGTGGCTGTCTGCACATTCCTTGGCTCTTGGTCTCCTTCCTCCATCTTCAAGCCAGCATTACATCACACTGACGTCCTCTTCTGCCTCCCTCTGCAACTTTTGAGGTCTCTTGTGAGCCTATTGAGTCCATTCAGATAATTCAAGATACTTTTCCTATTTTAAGGTCAGCAACCTTATTTCTATCTGCAACCCTAATTCTCCTTTGCCATGTAAAGTGACATATTTACAGGTTCTAGGATTAAGGCCTTAGATATATTCAGGGACCATTATTCTGGCTTCCATACTCATGTAACATGAAGAAAATCCAAATGGTGGTTGCCTCTTAGCACACAGTGGCGGGGTGAGGAAAATTGCTTGGGAAGGGATGTGTGGGATTTTTCTTGCAAAGTAGAAATGTGCTATATCATGATAGAGGTTTACGTTACAAAGATGTATTTATTTGTCAAAATTACACAGCTAGGGTATGTGCGTTTCAATGTATGTACATTTTACCTTAAAATGAAGAGTACTGTTAAAAATAAAAGTTTGAAGGGGGCATTGGAAATGGAAGGAATAGATGAAACAAGAATGGCAAAATGCAGATACTTTTGACGCTGTTAATGAGTACCTGGGAGCTCATTATATTATTTTGTTTACTCTATTTTAATTTGGAATTTTTCATATCAAAAATCAAAAGAATGCTCATTTAGTTAAATAGTTAAATCTCTAAATGCCATGAAAATATGTATTAATAAAATTGCATCTGAATTATTTCATGTGTTAATTTTTAGAATATCAAACTTTGCAGTAGCAACTAAAGTCTCTTTTTGGCAGCCACGAAGAACTGTACTCAGGTCGCCCTTATGGAGCCCTTGATTCAGGTTTCAATAGTGTGGACAGTGGTGATAAGAGATGGTCAGGGAATGAAGTAAGTGTTTCTTCTGTTCTGTATGTTGTAACTTCTAATTAATGGGAAACTAAAATGACGAAAATGGAAAGCCACTTAATTGGATTCGATTTCTCATTACATAAAATATAAAAAAGCCGAGGGAGGGGTAAAAATCCCACATACTCATACCATCCACAAATGGTATTATGTTACTTTACCATCTTTTTACCACATGTGTTTTACATGTTTCTTACCTCATTTTCTTATATAAATAGTTTTATATCCTAGAAAGCCAAGTGGGAACTGAGCAAGTTACAGCTGACGCCTGAAATTTGAAGAGCTGGGTAATCTTGGGCGAAAGTAATAAAAGCAGTGCTAGAAGATGAGAAAATAGAACTATAGGCTGATGGGTGATGAATGAGATGGAAACCTTACTGAAGAATATCCACATGCGCAAAATAAATGACTTTTTTTAGTTAATTATATCATTTTTCTTTAATTAGTATTCTATTTTCGTTTTAAAATTACAGTTATAGTATTTTAGCTATAAATTGGGTTAAATGATTAAATAAATTTTTCTTAGGAAAACCTACCATTTATAACATTGGTTCATTGGAAGTTCAAAGCAAATTAATTTTAGACAACAGCCTTTTTGTAATTTGGAATTTCTTATATATTTATGTTTAGGTATGTGTGTACATAATTTTGGCTCTATCCATAACAGATATATATGTAGATACTTTAAATTCATGTACATATGTATGTTTATAGAGTCATATATACCTTTCTGTTTCTTTTTTTTTAAATTGTTGTCAACTGTCCATAACATAAAATCTACCATTTTAACCATTTTTAAGTGTATATTTCAGTGGCATTAAGTACATTCACATTGTTGAGAACCTGTTACCACTGTGTATCTCCAGAACTTTTTGCTATTTCTCCTTAAATATAAATTTTAATGAGTTTATATTATATCCATGTTTTAAATACTCTGTAGTCTAAAATTTGAAATGATTCGTTTAATGTTTCTGCTAGTTTTTTTTAAGCCTACAGATGAATTTTCAGATCTGCCTCTTCGAGTAGCAGAAATTACTAAAGAACAAAGACTACGGAGAGAAAACCAGTTTCAAGAGAATCGCAGTAATTTAGTAGTAACAAATGGTGGAGGTAAACATAATTTTTTATAATTACCTCAAAGCATTTTGAGAAGAAAAAATTCCTCAAGTGATTTTCTTTCATCGATAAACTGCTATAAAATATCTATAGTGCTGACCTCTAGAAAACAATTTTCTAAATAGAAAATCTTTGTTCTAGTTATGGACAACAGTTAACAGTATCTGTTTTATCTCCAAGTTCACCCTCCTTCTACCTTTTCTCTTCTTTCGAGTTGATTGCGTTAGGTTTTCTGCCTCCCCACGTCTTCAAAGAGATATGATTAAACCTCAAACCTAAAACATGGGGAGAAAACCTGAAAAAAGATGTACCTTTCGATGTTTAAAAATTATTCTTCTTCTCATTGTCTCACAAATTCAGACTGTCTTATTTAAAACAGTCAAGAACTATTCAAAGAAAAAAAAAATTAGAGGTCTGTATTCCAATAATTGCCATCAGTTACTGTATTCTTTAGTAAATTATGACTAAAATTTTGGGGGAGCCTATTTTTGTTGGCGGCCGTGGAATAAATAATAAAGGCTTACATAATTTAAACTTCTCATTCCTTCCACTTTCAGAATAGCAAATGTTAGGGGAAGGAAAAAATGCAATTTAATGTCTTTTATTGGCTGTCTAATTTGAATGTTTTTTCTGGGGGGGTGTGTGTGTGGTGGACAGTGGAACACGATCTGGATCAGATTGACTACATTGATAGCTGTACTGCAGAGGAAGAAGAGGACGAGATCAGACAGCCCAAGGGCCTGGATTCAAACAGCCTCAGTTCACAGTTTATGGCATATATTGAACAACGGCGGATCACTCATGAGGTAGGACATACATTAAAGCCTAAATATGTTGCTAATCCCAAAATAAATAGTTCATGATAGTATAAATTTCTGTCATACCAGTGATTTGTTGGTTTAGGCCTGATTATTTGTTTTACTATGTTCAGTTCCAATTCATTACCAAGTTTTTCAGATTTAGTTTTAAAAATCAGACAGTAAGCTCACATAGGGTTTAGGTTTATTGTTCAAATAAAGATAGAATCTAGAATCTCAAAAAAGGAATTAAAGGAGTCCTGTGAGTATCCCATCCCTCTGAAGAAAATGCAAAGGAATATGATGCTTTTCATTCTTGTTCTTAGTGCTTTTTTATTGTTACTAACTGGTAAATCAAAGTTTAATCAGTAATTAAGAATTGAACAAAACTGATGACTTTTGGAGCAACATACAGACTTAACCATAGAATTTTTATAATGAGCTTAATTATATTGGAACTTTTATGCTCAAACAGAATATGAATTGTTTGTCATTAAAATTCTTGGGTGTCTCTTATAGTGGAGCATTGAGTTGCCTCATAAAACAAATGAACATTCAGTTCACTGCAGAATCTCTGCCAGTTCCCCTAGGATCTCAAATAGAAATAGCATTTGACGTATCTAGTCAGCATAATAAAATGGCTCAACTTCAGTATGTATGATGTTAATGTCTGGAGTTGGTCCCAGGCTCAGAGCAGGAGTTATTTGAGAAGTACTTGGGGCCTTTTTGGAGAATGATGACATAGAGAATAATCATTTCAAGTGGGACATGTTATGGAGTGATATTACCATTCCTTTAAAAAATCCTTTGGTTTTCCTTTCTGAAGGCTTTTAATACAGTAATTTTTGTTGCTGTTCAGAAGGCATTCTTGTATTTAAAGTTGGGTAAAGTAATATAAATCAAAGTCCTGCAGCCCAGAGATAGCAGTATGTACCAGGTGATTAGTGAAACCACTTGTGGTTCAGGCTATAAACATCTCTGTTAGAGCAACAGCTTTGCAATAAAATTAAAATTAACAATGCACACTATAATCTTAACGGGAATCCTTTTTCCTTCCTTGTGGTCTTTCTCTTTGATCATCTTATGGTTAAATAGGCTGTATAAATGAGGTGTTTCTACTAAAAATGAAAATGCCTATTATACGATTGGTAAAAACATTATATGATTTCTTTAGTCCATTGTATTGGCTAGTTTATAATAATATGTTTTTTAATTCCTACAATCTATTATGTGTGGTAGTCTTTATGTCATTAGGCTCTTTATGGCTTCTCTGTCATCAGGCTTTCTAAAATTTGGCATCTATAAAAAACGAAGTAGTGGTATTTTAGATGGTTTAATAATCAGTGAAGAAATTTTTTATAGTCTTGAATACTGTCTGAAAATGGGTCGTTAAAAACTAATCTACTTGAGATTTTAAATACTGCTGCTATTTAATTTTATTATAGTACTTCTCACATATATAGAAGTATTATGATAAAATAGGGTATGACGTATTTATAGAATATGACATATTTATTTTAAAAATTAAACCAATGTCACATTGATTTTGGCATGAAAATTGCATGTACCTCTTGCAATAATTTTAAATAATTGTAGTGTTATAAAACCAGGGTGATAAGTCACTGACATTAACATACTAGGAGATACATTTGTTAATTTTAAAAGCCACATTCACTGAAATTAGAATAATTATTCTCTCATCAGGATTTTAGAATTGTATCTCATTTTATATGATCCTCATGCCCAGAATTTAAGAGAGTCAGCTTTAGTCCTTTAGAGTAACTCACCAAAGATTTATATTTATATGTGATGTACTTATTTCTTAGAGATATAGTTTTACATTTGATGTTTGGATATCCTTTTTGGATAAGCAGTTTTCTTTCCTTTCAGGAATACCCATTTTGATGATTATTTTTGGTGTCGAAATAAGATTGTATTGTTTCTATAGATTCTCATTTGACATAATACATACTGTGATAACCTGTAAGCTTCTACCTTTGATTTATTTCATTTTTCAGTATGTAGTACATATTACTCAAGTCAGTTTAATTTTCCTCAGTAATGTTTTTTTAAATGACCTTTACCCTTCAGTTTAAAAATAAGTTGCCAATATTTCTTTTTTAATGTCATTTTACCATAAAAAGAAATTACTTTTTGTTTTGTCTTAATATTCCACCAACATCCCCAGGACTGTATATATGACCAACATAAGTAATAATTTGTGGTGATGAAGAAGAAATGAAATCTGCCCAATGAACTGCCTATTACCAGCAAAAGTCAGGGTAGGTAGGGTAGGTAGGAATTTCTGTTCTAGATGAAAGTTTGTTGCTAGATGATCTCTAAGATCTTTTCCAGCTTGAATATCTTATCATTGAGTAAATATTACTGTGTGGTAACTATAATTTATATAATACAGTGAGAAGGAAATTTATTTTTTTGAAAATAACATGTTTGGATTATGAATAGTTTTGTGTTTACCAAGGCAATAAAAAACCCTAAAATGCTTTGAACATAAAAACTCACATTTGAAGATTTTGTTAAAATGTTTTTTAGCGTAATATACATATCCCTAAATGCCAAATTCAATGTGAACTGTGTAATCACAGTGTTCTTGATAAGCATATTAAATTGATTTATTTCTGCTTTTTTGCATAGGGTTCACCAATTAAGCCAGTACCCATGAGGGAGTTTCAAAAAGCAGAAGATGTGAGAAGATACTTACATCAAAACAGGTTTGAGAGACCAAGTCTACTTATTTGTTTTTGTCTTAAAACTTAATATTAAGAGCATGAAATTATTTTGGTTTTGTGCAGATCTGTGTATAATAAAGATGTTTACATACTGTGTGTTTTCTGTACTATGTGTTTAGAGCCGAATGATAATGTGCCTTTGTGCTCATGTAATAGCAAAACAAGTAAAACTGATTTATTGATTCTGAATTCAGATCACCTAAATCACTACTTGTACAGTTATTTGAATTGAAGATACTTAATAGCAATGAGATTTTTTATGGTGATATGTCTGGATTTATGCATAAAGAGAGCTAAATGAATGTCAAGAGTCCTGAAATATTTTATACTTAAACTTTTGGCTATATAACAGAAAGACAGAAACAGCAATATGTATCCTCATTCCTATCTCAATTGATACGACCTTTTCGCTACACTTAGTGCCGCATAGACTATTTCTAAAATTAGGTTGACCATTTAGAGTACTGCTTCTTATTCTTGAATTCCAAAAAGTTTCTTGTCATAATTGTATCACAATAGTTGAAAAATACTCAGCCTTTGGTTTTTTGCTTCCTCTCTGTTTTTATAAAGTCTTAAGTAGTAGACTTCAAATGCCTATTCTTAAACAATAGTAAATTTGCTGTGTAGAAAGTGTCATACATAGTTTTTTACTTACACTTGACAAGATATTATATTTGCTTAGAGGACTGAGATATAGATAGATCAAGTAAATGGGTAGAATAATTAGAGAAACTTATAACTTGGCCTTTTATAGTCTTATCAGTTAATTCACAGAACTTAGTTAAATTTCATATCTTTGAAATTTATCTCAAAATGGCTTTTTAGTTGCCATGTCTACTTAGACTGAGGTTTCGATTTCATGCAGGGATTTCCTATTACATTCCTCCACTTTGAGTAGACCTAGGCTTTCTTTATCTCCTGTACCTCTTACTTCCTACGTCCATTGTAAGTAAAGCTCAAGATTGCTGGGATTTAGTAAGAACCCTCAAGGTGAAAGCCAGCTTTTTTGCTCAGTTGTCTTATGTATTAATTTTCTAATACTTCTGTAACAAATTACCACAAATTTAGCAGCTTAAAACATCCATTTATTATGTCACAGTTCTGTTGGGTAGAGGTCTAGACAGGCTTGTCTGACTTCTTATCTGGAGACCCTGAGGGGAGAATCCCTTTCTGGGTTTTATACAGGTTGTTGGCAAAATTCAGTTCCACACAGTCATAGACTGAGGTCTCCATTACCTTGTTGGATTTTAGCTAGGAGTCATTTTCAGCTTCTAGAGCCTGCCTACATTACTTAGTTCATGGCTCCCTCCATTTTCAGCCAGGAGTCGAGGGCCAAATCCTTCTCACATTTTGAGTCTCTGATTTCCATTTCTGCTGCATCTCACAAACTCTCTTGCCTTCTTCTTAAGGATCATGTGATTATATTATGCCCACCTGGGTAATCTCCAATTTAAGGTCAACTGATTTGTAATCTTAATTTCATCTGCAAAGTCCTTTTGACATGCATTCATTGGAGTAACACCAGGGGTAGAGATCATAAGGGCTAAAAGTCTGCCTATCAAACTTTAATGCAGAGTTCCTGTTTTTACTTCTTTTTAGAATCTATGGATTCTTTATTTTCATGGCATTTCAGCAGTGCATTTTAAAAGATTATTTTATTCAGCATTTTAGTTGATTCCATCAAAGAGTCATTTAGAGTGTCTAATCGGCCACAGTGCAAGAAACCGAAGCCATGATTACAGTTGCCTCTCAGTAGCCATAGAGGATTGGTTCCAGGACTACTGTGGATACTCAAATGTACAAGTCTTAGTCAGCTCTCTGTATCCCCAGGTTCCATGTATGTGGATTCAACCAACTGAAATGTTGATTGAATCCTCGGATGCAGAGCCCTTGGATATAGAGGGTCTATTGTACTTTTAATTGGGTGTTTCAAATCACTAGACCTTAATAGTCTTTGGATAAAGACTTTATACTTTATTCCAATAACCAGTTAAGGTCTAAAAGAAATACATACAATTGACCTTTAAACAACACAGGTTTGAACTTCATGGGTCCACTTATATGTGAACTTTTTTCAATAAATACCAGTACTATTTTTGATCCGCAGTTGAGAGTCCATGGATGCATTGATTTACACCTTTTTATATAGGTGACTTGAGCTTCTATGGATTTCAGTATCCACGGAAAGCCTGGAACCAGTCTCCCGAGAATACCGAAGGACAACTAAGTTTTTGAGGAACTTATACTCAAAAGTTATACTTGGATTTTTGACTGTGTGCAGGGGTGGTCAGTGCCTTAACTCCCACATTGTTCAAGGGTCTACTGTGCTTCATTTATTTAGTTATATATTTGCTAAATATCTTCTGTATGCCAGCTACTTTTCTAGGTATTGGGAAATAGCTGTGAATGTCAAAGTTCCCCTGTCCTCTTAGAGCTTACATTCAAATGAAATCATGAATTAGAACCTAGAAAAACAAAATCACCTCAAAATGACTGGCAGCTGTCTGGCTACCAAGACTTGTCTATAACCTTAATAATAGGTTAACCAAAAAAATCTTAATCCTCCAGTTACAAAGACTCAAAGGAATTGAGTTAGTTTAACAGATTGCTACCTGCCCATTAATCATTGCTAAAAAGAAATTACTTTTTTCCTACCAATTAAAAGGTTTTGCTTGAAAAGCATATTATTAAAACATACTGTCAAATCAGGGCATGTAAACCCACTTGAGATGGGTTTATCTGGTCCTTTCTACTTTTTGGTCTACTTCATCTACAAATGGCCAATAAAAGCTATAGGAAATGTTAACAGTGAAATTAGTAATTTTGGGACAGAGTTGCAGTTAATGCCTCTTACTCTAAATATGTAATCATTAGAATGTGTTTTTTTATTTTCCTTTTTAGTTTATATTATCCTCATTTTATAAATGAGGAAAATAAGCCTTAGAGAAGTTAAATAACTTTCCTAGTTCATTGAATTGGGCCAAACCATGGAGAGACTGGTCTTGGTTTGTGAGGATGTATATGATTGGTGGTAGATTATTCCCAAAGCAATTATTAGGCAGTGCAAAGCATGTACATAGCTAAGCGTGTTTCCCATTGCCTCTGTTATTTTCTGAGGGATGAGCATCTAGGACATGAATCTAAGCGACCTGGGCAAATTGAGATGTTCACCATTCAGAAGAGTAGGGAATTATAGGCTAACTGCCTGTTTATACCAAGCAGCCATGTCAGCTATTCAAAAACAACATCAGCTCCCATATTCAACAGTACTCTGGTGCTAAGCAAGTTCCTTCATCCAGGTGTAATGTCCAGGCTCCAAGCCTTGAAGTTCTTACTTTGGCAGCAGTGGGGGAATCCTCCCTTATTTGAGCCTGTGCTTTCAGATGTAGGAGTTTTTCGTTTATATCCACAGTCAGTTACTATTAAGTGACAAGCCTTGGATTCAAACTCAGTCATGACTAATTATAAAGTCCATGTTTTTAACCACTGTACCATATTGCTTCTCGCAGACTAGTATGGTTCTGGACTCACTCATTTCTCATTCTTTATTGGTTATATCTCAGTTAAAAATCTTACCCTAATTCTCCATTCTCCTCCTTTTACCTTGAAAACTTTTGACTAAAGATGCACTGATTAGGGATGTTAAAGGTTGGCAAGGATTAGTAAAAAGTTAAGGAAGGTTTTCCCCGGCTTTAATGTCATTTAAACTTTTTCATGGAAGTTATTAAGTAATTTATTCTGTTTTTTTAAAAAATTATAAACATAATTTATTCTGTCAATAACTTATTTTTTTAGTGTCTACAAATTCCCCCCCTTAATTCCCCTCTCTCCTCTACTTTCACCCCTGACCTGTGGATGTTGCCGCTTCCCCTTAAGAAGTGGATCTCTGAAGATGGGGTGTCCCCTCCCACGTGAATGGGGCATGTACCCGGGGCCTAGCACACCTGGGGCCTGGCACCCCCCGGCGCACTCGGGGGACCTGGTGCACCCGGGGCCTGGCGAACCCAGGACCTTCCCTGTGTAAAGCAGGCATGCTAACCCCTACACTATGGAGCCACCCCTAAAAATTTTTTTAAAAGAATTTTTGGAATATTTCAAAGATTTAGAACTAATATTAGAAAAAAACTTGGAAAGAAAAAGAATAATACTGTAACTTTTTTGCTTTCTTATATATTTTTAAAATTCAGGAAAGAGTAAGGTAGATCAGCGTGTCTCAACAGAGCATAGCACCACTCCCCCAGGGGATATTTGAACATATGTTTATGTGTTGTGGAAATTGGTTGTCACACTGATTATAGGTGTTACTGGCTGGCATTAAGGCCAAACTATCAATAATGTGCAGGACAATCTTGTACAACAAAAATATTATCTCAAATGTCAGTGATACGTCCATTAAGTAACATATTCATAGATGAAAAGGTCATGCAACATGAAATGTCATGACACCAAGGAGTGGGAAAGCAATGATAAGCCAACATTACCACCTGGTGATTAAATTAGAGGATAATTTAAGTTCTCAAATGTCTTCTTCACTGCCACTTTTTTCTCACATGCCGTGCTTCCCTCTTTGCCTCCATCTTTAACTTTTCGCAATTTAGTTTTTACCATCTCAGGTAAATTTTTTGTGTGTACCCAGATGCTTTTAAATCTTCGTGCTCTTCCCTTTCTCCTTCCTAGATTCTGTTGCTGTAGAATAGGGAAATGTGGTTTAGTAGAAAGCACTAAATACAAGTCAGGTACCTTGAATTCTAATCCAGGCTCTGTCAATAAATTGCTGTCATTAACCTCTGTGGGTCTCAGTTTTTTCATGCTTAGTAGTTAAGCATGCAAACTGCTACAGAACCAGATACATAAGGATTCAGATCTTAACTCCACAACTTACTTTGTCACCTGGGGGATGTTACTTAACTTCTATGCCCCAGTTTCTCAATTGCAGAATAAGGATTGTAATAGTTCTTACTCCATAAGATCATAAGGTTATTATGAGGAATAATTGAGAAGTATTGTGTGTACTTAACAGAGCTGCAGGAATGTTAGTTTCTATGTGCCTTTGAAAAATATTGCCCAAAAAGTGGCACAAATCATCATCGATAAATGCAAAAGAAGTATTGATTACACACATACATCCAGAAAAAAAAAGTCCCGATTTTAAAGAAAAGTGAGATTCTTAAAAAGACCTTTTCTAAGAAGATCTCCATAGGTTGGGATTTTTGAGAAAGGCATTTAAGGATTTAATATATGATAACTGAAGAGATCTTGTTAAAGAAAAGATTTCATGGTGTATTAATTGGGATGAGTGTCCTGAATTCTAGGTTGAAGAATATTATTATTAGTAAGTAATAAGAAACTATATGAATTTCGGAGGATTTGTTTTAGTTTCCCTAATAACACACTGATTTAATGCATTTTTTTAAAGTATCAAATTAGGTTTCATCTTTTTCTTAAAAATCAATGGAATCTTTACATTTGTTATTAAAATTGTTTCATCAGTTGAGGAGTAAGAGTATTTTACAAGTACAGTTACCAGGTTCTGCAATATTCCAGATTTCTGTTGATAAAATGGCTTTGTGTATAAAATGATCTCTGTTTACATGTGTCTTGTTTCAGTCATTGTAGTAAAGAAAATAATAGTTATTTGTGGTATAAAGAAATGATAGTGTTTGAATAGTGATCTCAAATAACTATATCATCAGCACTGGCTGACACAGACAGTTGTTAGCTATCTATAGCTTGATCAGTGATACCACGTGAAACATGAGTTGGAGGTATCAGGTATTCCTGTAACTTAATTTAATGACCTGGGCTCAAGTTTACAAAATGCATTTAGTCTTTCAGTGCTGATTAGACAGTTTGCCTATTGATTAATAGAAAGCTATTAAGATTAACAACGAAGTTTCACTTGTCTTTTATATATCTATATCTGTCTGTCTTCTCAAAGAGTTTTCTTTTTTTCTTTTTTGGGTCAGGGTTCCAGTCGAGCCATCTTCTCTCTTGTCACTATCACCAAGTCATAATCAGGTAAAAAAATTTTCTGTTTTAGTTTTGATTTTTTTTTTAACTGTGATGGTTTTCTTCTTTTATAATACCTAAATTATCATTAATTGCCAGATAGCTACTTCACTCCGTCTCTTCGATTATACAATTACTATAACGTGTACCTGATACTTGCTAACAGTATTTTTAGATACCACACAAATAAATCTTTACCCATATGATGGCTTTATAGTACATATAAGAACACAGTACAAAGATGAGAAAAGATTAGCAATGAACAAACACATTTAAAGAAATGCTAGGTGGCAAAGTAAAAGTTGGGTCAGCAGTAGTTCCCTAAATTGATAAGGATTATTGATAAGTTGGATTTTTATCCCCACTTGCATTTGCAAACTAACTTTTGTTCCAGCTATCACATACAGACTTGGAACTTCATCGGAGAAGAGAACAATTAGAGCGCACTCGGAGAGAGGCACAGCTTGCTGCCCTGCAGTATGAGGAGGAGAAAGTTAGGACTAAGCAGATTCAGAGAGATGCTGTCCTGGACTTTGTCAAGGTAAGTCCTTTGAATGCATTTAATAATATTCCTAAAGTTCCTTAGAAGTGCTTATTTGTTTTGCTGAGGCCGTCAGTTTTTATTGTCTTAATTAAAATGTTAACTTTTTTTCCTCATAAGAAATCTTGAATAAATAATGTAACTGTTTCCTACTTGTGATTAGATTAATTGTCCTCATGTAGATAAACCTGAAAACAATTAGAAGTGATGATCTTGCTCTTAGGACAGTATTCTCTTCCTCTTACTTAGCAATCTATCATTAGACGTATCACTTTACTGTCCCCCTGCCATTTTTTCAATCTCTGGTGCATTAGTAAAATTAATAATATTATGAAAATGAAAGTGTCAAATGTAAACTATTATTATCTGAACCTATCTCTGACTTCCTCACTCTGCAAAAATTTGTGTGGCTCACAGGTTTAATACTTCAGAGTCATCTTGTGATTCCTTTTTGTTCACTCCACACTTACTCAGTTAACTATCCCTGTTAATCTTTCTTTTTTTCTTTCCTTCTAAACATTTTACGGCCTGTTTTTTGTTTTGTTTTGCCTGTATTACTTAAGTCTTTTTGTTCTGAAATCACCTTGGATTTATTTCTTCATAATTAAAAAATTATTTGTATTTTTGTTTATTTAATATCTGTCTTTCCCATTTATCTATAAATTTCCTGAAGACAGGAACCACATCAGTTTTGTTTATTCACTGTTATATCCCTAGATCTTTAGCAGGTCTTAGCCTATAGTAAAGCTTAATAAATATTTGTTAAGTGAATGAAACACTCTTGTCCTCCAAACTCTTTCTAGCTTGTGTTTTATAACTGTAATCAAAGATCATCTTCTTTAAGTACCATTAAGTATCATACACATGATAAATTCTTTTTTAATTTTTTCAAATGTATCAGTCCTTGATGATCTCTGATGCTCAGAGAAGATAACAATTTGCCTGAGGTTAAATACTCAGCTAGTATGGGCAGAGTAAGGATTCTAACCAAGACAGGCTGAACAGAAAATGGAAATAAGGCTAATGGAAAGTCGTTTATTTAAAAAAAAAAAAAAAAAGACTGGTTTCAAACCCTACTCTATGATCACAATGCTATACTACTCTCCGTAATAGTAATAGCTAATACATACTATGTCCTAAGTGCTGTTCTCTCCTTTTTACATAAATTGTAACTCATTTAGCTTGCCTTCTATAGAAGTCATATAGCTATGAAGAAATAATGATATTGTAAATAGTCTTGATTAATTGTGAGATTAGAGTTTTTGATCTTGATATGTTCAGCAAAAGAGAACAGTTGTAAATTCTTAAGTAGGAGAAGAACATGAGAGGAAAGATAATTCTGAAAAACTAATCTATTGATGTTGAATATGTTAGAAAGAGACTAAGAAAGGAAGAAAATGAAAAAAATTGCAATAATTAGACGAGGGTGCAAAATAAAGGCATAAAACTAGGTAATTTCTAAGATTCCTAAGGAGAAGCAGTGTTGCTTAGAATCAGGAATACCTGAATTTGAATCCAGCTTTGCTTCTCAGCATGTGCTTGACTTTTGGTAAGTTGCCGAACCACTCTGTGCTTTTAGTTTCCTCATATGTGTAACATTTAGCTATTAAATATTAACTATTTCATAATTATTGTGAATACATCTAATACTTTTATTAGTATGGTGAGTGCTACACTCCCTACCAAAACAATGGATTTTAAAAATTAACTATAAAATTTCAAGAGAAGCATCATTATGTCTTATACATAGCTGTGTGGTGACTTTTGAATAAATTATTGAAGATGAGTTAAAAAAAAGGAGGAGGAGGAGGTCCCAAAGCAAGATTTTGAGGTTAAAAGAATGGTTTTAATGGGTGTCTAGCATTGTGGAAAGAACAGAGGATTTGGAGTCAAAAGACAGTAGGTGCAAATCTCAGTTATGCTGCCTACCATCTTTGCAGCCTTGCACATACCACATAACCTTGCTTATCCTCAATTTTCTCATCTTCTAATGAATGTGATTATGATGTTTATCTCACAGAGTAAGAAGAATCACTTAAGATACTATGTACAAGTACACAATGTAAAACGCTGACTATATAGATAATATTGTTTGACATGATAACAGAAATTAGCAAATTGGGGAAAAGAGTCAGTTAGTAAGGGAAATTGTGAGTTAGTTTTTGAATATGTTCAACATGAAGTGAGAGTAGTGTTTCCAAGTAGAATGTTTCCATAGGCTGTCGAAAATGCAAAAGTGAAATTTGGCTGACGAGAACTAAAGCTGTTAGCATTAGAGTGACATCTGAAGCCATTGGAGAAAGAGAGAATGATTTCACTGAGAGAATACAGTGAGATATTACTACTTTGTGAATGTGTTTGTATGCATGTACATATAAAAACATAGTTTTTAAAAAATTTCTGTTTATAGATGCTTATAGAAATATGAAAATACTAGTTGTCATTTTATTGCTTTTCCTCATTTAAATTGTAAGTTATTTAAAAGGAAGGGCAACATCTTCTAACCAGTAAATCTAGAAAAGTGCTGCACACAGATACAGATATTAATGTGATTATTTTAGTAAGTAGAATTTATCATTTCTAGTGTTCCAGATGCTAACCAACTTTCCTTTTTTGGGGGGGTATCGGGGGGTCTATAGCAAAAAGCACCACACAGTACACAAAAACAACCCCCCTTAGATGGCGAGGTAAGTCTATATAATTACCTTTTCTTTGGAATTTTTTATTACTGCAATGAAATATTTGATGTGTGATTATCACATGTTTTCAGTGATTAATATATTGCCATATTCTCTTTTCCCCTGACAAATTCTACTTATTAGGGAGAAAAAATACAGGCCAGGGAGTTTGTCAGAATCTGTAGATCAGGGTTTTTTAATGTTATACAGGTCCATCTGGAGATTATTTGTTTCCCTCCCCATCCTCACCAGAGGTGTCATCTCCCTCACCCTTTTTCATAGCATACTGTGTAGTGAGATAGTCCTGAGAAGGGTTATCTGGCTCCTGAGAAGGGTTATCTGGCGCAGGTGAATGATGTCCGTATTAAACAATCTACATAGTATTTCAGCTTCACTGCTCATTACCTAAGTGTGTATGTTATTGATTATACTTTGTACACATTAGTTTTATAACATTTAGTACGTTTTCATTACAAGTTAACATGTAAAATTGTTTAACCTTTTTAAAATGTATGCACTGTTTCGATTATGAAGCTTACTAAATGAATATTTTTATTATAGTTGGCATTCTAATTAACCATTCTCCTTTATCTTTGCCTTCTCATTTATTCAATTTATGATCATTATTTCCTCAAATAATGCATAAAAGCACTATTTCATGTGAATCTTGAGTTTGCTTTTCGTAAAGTAAGTTCTTTGAAAGCCTAACACACGGGGCTTTGCAAGCATCAATTTTCACAGCAGTGTTTTTAAAGCATAAGTGTTTCTGGAATGGTAAAATATATTGTTGGAAATGTTTTAAATTATCAATTAGAAAGTTTTAAAAATATTATTGGATATAATAGTAACTACTTTTTGTTTATATGAGAACTTACACATTGGTATAATACCTGAAAAATTCACTTAAATATTTTCAGTTGTCTTGTCTTCACATGGTAATAATTCTGTACAAACTTTTGACAACCAAAGTTAGATAAGTTAATGCACTCTTCCTTTTTTACTCCATATTTTCTTCTTGATGGTTGTTCTGGAGAATGCATTGTCTAAAAACTAAAGCTTCTCAGGAAAATAACAGTTTTAAAATTTCCAGTTATATTTTCGTTTTGTCTGAGAAAGGTAATGTGAAGAGATACTTAGACTAGAAATCATGACTCTTGAGTACATTGTTTTTAAATTTGTCATTGGCTCACTAAATGACCACAGAAACTTATATTATTGCTCCATCTATACTGCAGCTTTCTGAATAATAATAATTATTATTATAATAATTTAAAATGGCCTTCAGCCATTTTTAAAACACATATTTCAGAATAATAATCCCTATCCCCTATTGCTTTAGAAAGTTGAGGCAATTAGATCATATTTGAAGTTATTTAAGCTCTTCAGAAGAAAATCATTACTCAGCATCAACTTATTAGCTATTATAGTACATGAATTCCAAATGATAGTGAATATAGTCCTATATGTTAATATCTTCACAAGTATGTCTTAGTATGTCTCTTTGCTTCTGTATTTGTGAAATACGTCATGTGTGTGCATAGTTTGTTTTTGATATTGCTTCATTTTCTCCACCTCTCCAGTGTCCCTTCCCATCCAGAAGGTCTCAGCATACTGATGATAGTGCCTTGTTAGTGGTAAGAGCTTTGCACAAAATGATTTTAAATCACTGTGTCCAGATATTGGAGATTAGCTGGTGTGCATTCAGAAATGATCTGTATACCATAAAACATGATGGTCGTCATTACTAAATGCTTTACAAATAGCTAGAACTGTTTTTCTGTGTTACTGTTCATGATTTACCCAGCGTTCCAGTGCTCTGCAGCTATGAATCAAATATCTTTGTTAGTGTTTCCAAAAGTAAAATAGTTGCACTAAGAACTTTATTGGCTTTGTATGTATATTGGGAGAAAAAGGCATAATGTATTAGTTTTTAAATGTCATTTCTAATTCTAAGTGTACTTATTTATTAATCATTAATTTGGTTCATGAGTCACCTGTGTGTTAAATGGATTCCCTTACTCCACAATGCTAATTTTACAACTGTGTTTTTGGCATCCTGTTTTATCATCTGTCTTAAGCTACTGAAAATCCCAACCTTTTAAAAAATACTAACATCTCAAGATTATCCCTCCCTGCCCATTTTTCAAACTCAGGTGAAAATGAGTATAACATGAGAGCTTTATTGAAAGTCTTACATCAGCTTTGAAAGAGAATTCTAACCATTTACATAATTGCTTTTCCTCATCATGTTTTATGTTATTTTTTCATGGTAATAATTAAAACTAGCAGTTCAAAAATCTACTGTCTCTAACAATTCTTGTCTTATGTGCTGTTGTCGCCATTGTGCATATTACTACATGAACTACATACTTTAGTATGAGATTCCTGGTACCTAAACTTCCTATGTTCAAATTTCTGCGATCAATCATCATTTTCTTTGAGATGGATAAAGCATATCTTAACTGGTCAGTCCTATAGATAAATATAACCACCAGCCTCTGTAATTTTAGTGGAAGTTAATTGGTATAGAAGTAACTGATAATTTAAATTAATGCAGGAAAATATTAAGAGCCTATGATGATTCATATTCTTTACCAGAATTATCTCCTTCACTCCTCACAGCAACTTTAATGGTTAAGGTTAAACATATCACCATTTTACAAATGATTACTGAGGCACAGACTGTCTTATCCAGACTGCGACTTGTCCGAGGTCAATTGCTAGTAAGTGCCAGGTTGAGTTCAAATATAGATTTGGCTGACTGAAGAACCTACATTAAACACCATGCTGTATTGCCTTTCATACTATCCTATAATTTCATACTTTCCTATAATTGAAAACAATTTAGGAAACCGAAGGTGAGATTTAATAACACATAAGTGATAGAAGTGTGAGTGCCCAGACTTATTTGTCAAGGAAAAAGTAGAATTTGAAAAAACAACAAAATCCCCTTAGCATGGAATTTAAAATCGCCTTCAGCCATTTTCAAAACACATATACTTGTATTAATGATCAGTATTCTTGTCACACCTAAATTAGATGGTCTTTTTAAAAGCAAGAGCCATGTCTCACATATTTTTATGTGCCAAATAGTATCCAACACTGTGCAGAAGAGTCATATGTTAAATCATACCTCTGATCCTCTCAAAACTTCTCTTCAGTGGATTCCTATGGTAAAATAAAGTCCGTACTTCTTAACATGGCCTACAGGCTCCTTCAAATAAAGTCCAAATTTCTTAACATGGCCTATAAGCTCTTGTATATTCCTATATATTTATGACTGCCACCTCTATCTATCATCTCTGGGCTCATGCTATACCAGCATTTTTCAGCTCTTCAAAAATGGCAAGCCCTTTTCTACTTCAGGACCTTTGCAAAGACCTTTCCCTCTGCATGGAATGCCTCTTCCTCCCTGCATATACCCCTTGGTTAATTTCTACTCATCTATCAGGTGTCAGCTTAAATGTGACACCTTTAAAACGGCTTTTCTGGAACACTCCACTCCCAAATCAAGTTTATATCTCCACTGTTACTTTTTTCTTCATAGTACTTTTAGGCGGATATTGATTATTTTACATCTCTCCCCTGTTAGACGACTAGACTGTAGCTTCATAGGCCCAGTGGTATTCTCTATTGCATTTACTTATGTATGCTTAGTCCCTATCATAGTTTCTTGGATACATTAGGTGCTCAATAAATATTTCCTGAATGAACATGTAAATGTTGTACATCTAATGGTTGATTGTTCATTGAATTGTTTCTTGATGAAAAGGTCAGATGGTATAGCAAGATAAATGTTGAATTTGATTTAAAGACTTTGAAATATAGAATTTGAAATGAGTATTAGTAATGGTTAATGTCAGTTATACTAACATTCTCTTAGGGCTGGCCTTCAGGCTTCTGTTGCTTTCATCTGTGTCCTGTCCATATCTATATCCCATCTCTAGATACTAGAGAAGTGCGTATTTCACTTCCTCTTCCCTTCACTCCTTTTTTTCCTTCTTTGCCAACATAATGGCTTTTAGCTTTTTTATATTTGAGATTGACAGTAATTCCAGCACATTTGATTATAAGGAGGACCAAGAAATCTAAACAGGTGACATAGGCACGTTGTATAACGTTGTCACGGTCTTGTTCTTGACTGCATTTCTTTTTCACTTTTTTTCTGCCTTAACATAATGTTGCAGTGTGTGTTACATACTTTTCTTTTTTTTTGAAAACAAAAAGACATTGCTGTCCATCAAGTCTTATGAAAAATAATTGTATTTATTTTATTGACCACCTGCACACTTTTTTTTCTAAATACTCACATGTGTTATTATTCTACCATCCTATGATTCAGATACGTGTGATCCCAATTTAAATTTCTTTAAATTATTTAACTTATAAAGCCTTTGATATCATTAAGCCTTTAGCATTTTGTTGTTTTATAGGTACAGTATTATCCACCACCCTTTGTGAAAGTTGTGTCTTCTCTGATTTCCACTCATCACCAAATGAAAAAATTGTCATGTTTGATTTCCACTCATCACCAAATGAAAAAATTGTCATGTTTTGAGCAGTTTTTATCTGTAATCAAAATATGTACAATGACTGTCTCTAAAAATCTAACTAATCATATGTAGGTTGGTGAATGGGTAAAGGATTTAAAGAAGGAAAATTCTACTTAACCTCTTAAAGGTTATTTGGACCCTCACAGAGGCAGAAATTAAATGCTGGTTCATCCTTAAGGTGTGATGCAAAAATCCTCATGTCCTGTCTTCTCATATCAAAGACATTAAATTGAATTATAATCTAATTTGGATTAATATTAAAAAATATTGTTCTAAATCATGTTGGTTTTTGCTCAGTTAAAATGAGCTCTTTGACTGCTCCCCGCCCCCTTCATAGGAACAGCACAGGACTCGTTAGTTTCAAGGCTGCTTTGCTAAAGAAATTTTGATGTGATCAGTTTTATTTCAAAATAGAATTATTTTCAATAAATTATGCCTTTTATTTCTCAATTGATATAGTATGAGGTATTGAAATAGTTTGAATTATACAGGTAAATAAACTTTTATAAATTATGGGTTTTTTCTTCCAAATATCTCTTTCTGCCCTATCAATATCCTAGTAAACCATTTGAAAGTTTAATCAAACAGAAAGTAGAAACAGAAAGTTTCTAATTTCACTGACCTGATCTGCCTGCCTGCCTGCCTGCCAGACATTTTGCTAACATAAATGCCGCCTTCTGTTTCTTCTGTTTCTCTTGAAATTTAGTCGCTGTCAGGGTTGAATCAAGTGGGCTTTGCTGCTACCGTGCCTCATTCTTCTGCCTTCGTGCCTCTTAAGGTATCTCTTGTTACTGTAATTCATCAACATTGGGAAGTGGGTATATAGTGAAAGTCTTAAGTTTTCCGGTGGGTTGGTCTAACAGCAGGCAATCTGAAATCTAGGATTGCATGAAATAAACCCAAGTTTATAAAACTATTTGAGTTTAACATTAGTTTCACTTGAAATTTGTTGACAGTTTTATCATGCCAGACAGTCATAAAGGCTGTATTAATTCTTTATATTCAGGTTCTGATTGAAATGTCATTCTAATTTTCTTATTAGTGATTATTTTTTATCATAACTTCTTATTTTGCTTTGGTTAATATGCAATATCATATTCACTCTGTTGTTTAATATACATGCAAAATAATTTTAGTTCCAGTCCCCAAAACTGTTATTTTCAAAACCCTCTACAGTAGAGGTCAGCAAGCTATGGCCCCCTAGGCTACCTGTTTTGGTAAACAGTTTTATTGGTACACAGCCACTCCTGATTATTTATGTATTGTCTGTGCCTGCTTTCATGCATAACAGCATACTTGCAACAGAGAGCACATAGCCTGGAAGCCTAAATAAGGAACCTGTAGTATATTATTTTTTTGAAGGCCTCTAGGGATAGTAATTCCACATGTGTTATCATACAATACATAAGAAATGATTAATAATCCTCACTGTCAAGAAGGTCCTCTCTTTTTCTAACTTCTGTCTTCCTGTAGTTTACACTTGTTTTCTTTCTAAAGTGGACATTTTCTAGTAAATAGCAGTCTTTATGCAAGAATCCTTGTATTTGAAAATTATTATGATGCCATCCTTGTCTTCTCCCTAAATAAACTCTGATCCTTTTACATGGCTTTCCTGGTCTGTCAGTGTTTATGAACTTTCACAAGTTCTCTGCCTTCCATTTTGTCTTCACAGTTCCCAGTGAGAAATATATCCCTCACTAGAGTTTGCCTGGTGCTGAGCATGAAATGAGCGTTTTTCACGACTTACTTTGAGCTTTAAGTTGACTTTTTTCATTTCGATATTAATTTTGTTCAGTATCCACTATAATTCTAGAGTTTTAATTATATTTCTAAATGATAATTAATTTCCATATCTTGTATCTTTTGTTTTCCTAAATACTTAATTTTACTTTTTTTAATGGTGACATTGGTTAAATTAATTTTACTTTTTGAACATTTTTACTTCTCTAATTTACCAGAATACTTTCAAATTCTTACATCATGTCCTTCTAAATGCTGACTCCAACTTTTATAACATCTGTAAACCTGACAAACCTCTCTGATGCTATAGATACCTGATGACTTCTGAAAAAACTATAATTTTCTTCTGTCTTAACCCTTTGTTAGCCTTTCTCAGCTAGGTTTCTTATTTGAAAAACAACATAGAAAATTATCTAAGGGACTGTTTTCAAAATTCTCTCCATTCCAGATGTACAGGAGAGAAGTTAATTAATTCCACTCATTGCATACCTTAGGGCATTGGGGCTTATTGTCTCCCAGAATCATTTTTGAGAAAGGCCAAATGTGAATGTCAAAAGTTTTGTAATAAGTCGAACTTTTCTAGCAGACTTGCTACACTGTCGGAAAAAAGATTTATTCTTTGTTTTTTGGTATCCCAGTTACTTTACAGCAGGTATATGCTATATTTAGGCATGATTTTATTTCTTTTGTTGCTTAACCAGACATAAAAGTCGAGTTCATGTCAATTTCCACTTTTTTGGTCTCCAGTTCTCCACGAGTTCTCAGATATAGTCAATGGTTGGTGAGTGATTTGAACCAATTATTTAGTAATCCTAGAATGCAAATCACTTAGATTTAATAAAAATACATTTTTTAAGTCGTCATTTTACAAGTCCCCTTTATTCTGGCTTTGTTTTTCATTACATCCAACTGTGATAATATTATCTTTTGGCGTTTTTGGAGGTTGAGAATATTTGCTGCCATTCATTGGAATTTTTTTCAGCTTTTCTCAATTAATTTTCTGTTAACTTTTGTCATTTTATTCCTTACTATACTTAAATTGCTAGCCTGACTCGTACTAATAGGTCTTTTTAAATTTTTTAAAAATATTTTTCCTCTGTACCTGGAATAATCTTTACTTTTTGTTTTTCTGTTTGTGCCATTGGTCCTCGAACTGGTCTTTGTTTAACTAACTAGCTTTCTCCTTCCTAACTCATATTCTTTGAAATAAGAATTTTCTTTTGTTTCCTTATAAAGATATCCAGCTCTTGCCTCATTTGCTCCCCTGTTCATTTTTTTGCTAGTTCCTATTGTTATTTTCAATTTGTTATTTAAATTTCCATATCTTTTCTAAGTATTCTAAACTTAGCTTATTGCCATCTGTAAACTTCATGAACATCTTGTCTTTTTCATTAATAAAGATACAATTTATTTCTTCATTCAATGCTTTTTAAGTCTTAATTCTAAACCTAAGAGGGTCAAACCAAGGATTGGTTACCACAAAATTGTCTTCCAGATCTGTCCAAGAATTTTCTTAACCCCATGGCTTCTTGTTTATTTACTTAAGCAATCAAAATTCCCTGTCATCATTAATTTCATCTGACTCAACACCAACTAGAGATAAAAGATTTCTGAAAACATTGAAACCAAAGGGGAGAGAAAAGCATGGGAGCAGATGTGTCTCTGTGTGTGTGTTTTAAAGTCGTTCTGTTAATTCAGAAATATGTCTTGGTTCTTACATCATAAAGTTATATTTAAATTATTGAGTATAACTAGATGTCAAAGCCTGAAAAATTGTTACTCTAGCTTTTCTTCTACTCTCCTGCCAAGTCTTCAATATCTCTAACCCAACCAATTAGCACTTCTTTTTAAATTAGCTTATCTGCATTTCCCCACTTTTTAGGTAAACTTAACACCAGTTGAGCTAGCTCTTCTTTTTACAGTTCCTTTGTTTAAAGAATTAAAAACATCTCGGACTCAAATACCATTCTGGAAATACGACTATAATCTTTTTTTTTTTTTTTTTTTTTTTTTTGAGAGCCCTAGAAAATTTTAACAAGGGCCCCAAGTGATTCTAGGTTTTTGTTTGTTTGTTTGTTTGTTTGTTTTAACACCTACAGCACCTGGTATTCCTAGGTGGTTTCCCATCCAAGTACTAACCAGGCCTGACCCTGCTTATTAGCTTCCAAGGTCAATGAGATTGGGCACATTCAGGGTGGCAATGGCCACAGACGATTCTAGGTTTTGATTAAAAGTGTCATTTGGGGAAGCACTTTTAACCTTCATTGTGTGTCAGATGACATATATAATAATATTAAATCACAAATCATGTAACTGAACGAAAAAATAGTTTCTTTATATAAACTATTAATAGATACCTAAATAAAATATTTTTTTAATGAAATCATGTGTATATAGTTGTATTCATAAAGATAAGTGCAGTAATCAAAAGCTCTACAACATTAACAGCAAATCCAAATACAAAGATATTCCTCTAAAGTCCATGTTTTATCAAGATTCAGAACCACAAGTCTTTTAGTCCTTATACATTATTCTGTATCCACATTCTCTGCATCTGATTGGATCTCTGGATTTTATTTCATTTTCTGTGTGACATTCTCCACAGATATATATCAAGTAGCTCCTGCTTTTGGGGTTGAATGTCCTTCTGGGTGTCCATTGTTAGTCCTTAGCATGGAGAAACTCCTCACTTTCCTCTTCCAAACAGATTCTATCATCTTTAAACACCTTATTTCTTAACTGAAATGAAGAAACCTCCATCACTCTTTTTTAACACCTTAAATTGTATTCCCTGGGGGATGGGAGGTGAAACTATGTAAGAAACTGTACCAGAAAATTATTATTATAAAATAAAAATTTGTTCTCTCCAATACATTTCCCAATAAAGTTTTCTGCCTTGGGATGATCATTTTTCACAATCATAGGAAAGGCCAGTTCTAATAATAGAGCTATCTTTAGAGAATGCATTACATAAACCTTGTATCTGTAGAACTAAATAAAAAGGTTGACCTTAAAAAAATAAAAAATTAATTCATTACACTGAATTCTCATTTCTAGACTTAATTTTGAAGAAGAATTGCACGTTCTTTTGTTTTGTTTTTTAATGTCTACAGCACCCGATATTCCAAGGTGGTCTCCCATCCAAGTACTAACCAGGCCCGACCCTGCTTAGCTTCTGAGATCAGACGAGATTGGGCACGTTCAGGGTAGCATGGCCATAGACGCATTTTTTTTTAATAATCCCAAAGTTTCCATAAATGTAGAGAGTACCTCTTCATGAATAATAATTATTGATGAAAATCTTATCTCTCCACAGAATGATGACAGATCTAATGCTGTATCAAGTTCACCAACAACAGAAACAGGTAACAGACACAGAGGTGTAATTAACCACATAAAGATTATAATGCTTTACCAGGATTCTCCTGATAAATTACTTCTTAGAGAACTGTGTTTTCCTTTTCTGAGATGTGAAATCAGACACAAAATTGGGAACTTTCTACACATTTTCATTTTCAATTTTTTAATGTAACTGGTTGTTTAACTACTCAGCCATTTGATATGAACAAATGAGCGTGAGCTAGCAGTGCTATAAGTTTTCAAGAGACTGTATTTGATATATTAACATTCATTCTGTCTTTATTGATATACCAAAAATAACATGATAATTAAAGTACATACAAGCAGCCTTCCTCCTGTCAGTGTTACTTTTCTGTACCGGATTTTGTATTAATAAAATTATTCTTTTATATCATTGCCACATTTAAGTCGATTTTTTCTTTATTTTCCATTAATTGAACTTTTGTGACATATCACAGTTTCCTTGCTTGTTACTATATTAAGTGTTTTTCCATTTCCTTTAATTTTGCTTTCTATGCTGATTTAGTTCATCATTCCCCTGCATATTGTTTTCCTGCTGCTGTCCAGAGAAACCAGCCTCAGCGCCCTGAAAGTTTCCTTTTCCGAGCAGCTGTCAGGGCAGAAACAAATAAAGGTAGGAGGTAGTGACTAAAAGGTGGTGGTGGGTGGGTGGGTGCGGGTTATATAATGACATTAACTGTTATATGCTTTTAAACATCTACGCTGAGATGTCACATTGGCAAAAGTTTTAAACTCTGCATTTATCTGTGATATTACATTTAAGCCAGAGAATCTTGTTTGAATTTGTTTTAGTGGGAAAGTTTCTTAGTACCACCTAAAAGCAGGTTATAGTGTTTGAACAAATAACACTCTCAGGATTTCAGAGAATGTTCCTCCTCTCTGTAATGAGCTCTTTCTCAGATTTTTTTGTTGATAAAAACTGTTTTCTGTGTTCTTAAAGAAATAAGTCAGTAATTTTTTAAATCTACTTAGTTCTCATGTTTTTTAAATTAATATGACAGATTTTTGCCTGGTGCACAAAGAAGTTACTGAGAATTAGAAACAAACATTTCAAGTCCAAAATAACTGCTTTTATTGTAACTGATAGATGCACTTACAGGGAGATTTAAAATCAAACCAGAGACACACCGCTGGTGGGATTGTAAATTAGTATTGAATACTGTTTACATTATGTAATGTCGCACATTTGTATATCTTATGACTTGCAATTTTGCTTTCTGAAATATGTACACATGTATATCAAAACAGATGTACAAAAATATAGCAACACTCTTCATAATTGCCCCAAACTAAATGTCTATCAATGATATAATGGATAAATCATTATAGTAAATTTATACAATGGTATACCATATAAGCAATGAAAATTAACAAATTAATATACACAACATAGATAAACCTTACAATGTTGATCAAAAGAATGCAGACACAAAAGCATAGATATATAATAATGGTTTCATTTATAGAAAGTTCAAAAAGGACAAAACCGATCCGTGGGTTAGAAGTCAGGAAGTCCTCATTAAAACCTGTGGTATTAGAAGTAACCTTTGTACTGGTAGGTAGGGAGCTTGAGAGGGGCTTCTGGGTGTTGATAATGGTTGTGTCCACTTTGATAATTTATTGAGCTCTTTGCTTATGATGTGTGTGTAATTTTCTTTGTGTTTTGTTTTTCAATAAAAACATTAAGTGGATGTAATCAAACAAACAAAAGTATTTGAGCCAAATGGGTAATGGACTTTTTTTTTTTTTTACTATTCTCCCTATTATTGTGTATATTTTAAAATTTCCATAATAAAACCTTTTTTAAAAGAGTTTATCCAGAAGTAGCAAGTACATACTTGCAAGGAAACTGTGATTAGGTAGTTCAGGGTGTTTTTCCAGCACTGTGCTGGAAAAACACCCTGAACTACCTAATCACAGTTTCCTTGCAAGTATGTACTTATATTGCCGTTCTATCTTACATACTCATATTTTTTAGGTCACATTTCACCCCTTCTTTCGTCTTCTGCGCCTACTTCTGAGTCTGCAGATCTCATAGCAAGACAGAATTCAAGGCAGAGAGAAGAAGAGCTGGAATTAATAGATCAACTACGGAAAGTGTGTACTTTACCATTGAATTATGCTTTTTCATCGATACTGCTATAGCTAGCCCATAATCCTGCTATCTCTTGTTGACTTGACTTGTATTTTTTAATAGAATAAACAAGTGTCCATTGTGTACTGTGTTGCCCACTGTATGATGAATGTAAAAGAAATTTTACTCTTAATCAACTGTTTACAAGGAAAATGAGATGGGTTGTTCTATAAAGCTTAATCCCTGGCCCTACTCATTTAAAATTTTTTTCTGCCTCACATTATAAAAAAGTAAGAGTAATGATAATTTACACGTGTGTACACATACATATCACACATTATACATAGAGTTAATTTTATTTTGGAGTTGAAAGAGAATCTAGTGTGTGTTTGTTTTTAATCAGAAAATTGTAAATGAATTTCTCTTGTGGCACTTGGTACCACTGTGGCCTGGCTACCCATACATATGTAATTGCTCTCCTTAACCTATTGACTTAAGATAGAAGGATAAAATAGGGATTGTGGTACTTAAGTTATTTGCTTTTTATCTTGATTTCTAATTAAATATATTCCATTGTAACTCCATTATGTCCATTATGTCAGCCACTCTTCAATTAATATAGTACATGTTTTCCTGTCCTTTTAGCATATTGAATACCGGTTGAAAGTATCTCTGCCTTGTGATCTTGGAGCAGCTCTAACAGATGGTGTTGTTCTTTGCCATTTGGCCAATCATGTGCGGCCTCGATCTGTCCCAAGCATTCACGTTCCCTCACCAGCTGTAGTAAGTTTATAATGTTAAAAAATGTTGTCTATTCATCAGACGTTTATTAAGTACAATGGCAGACCTTATACAGAATGCTAGATATACAAATATGAATAGTCCAGTCCCTGCTTTCCAGATCTCACTTCTGCTAGAGAAAAAATAGGCACATAAACAATAACTTGTAGCAGTGTGATGCATGTTAGAAGAGAGGTGTGTAAGAGATGTGCTAGAGAAATACAAAAAAGGGACCACTTAATATTGCCTGAAGAATTCAGGAAAGCCTTCCCAGAGGAGGTAAAATTGTAGGAATTTGCCAGCATTATAAAGAGGGAAGAAGGCATTCTCTGCATATTATTCCTAGATTGAAAAGATAAGGAAGATCATGGCATATTCAAGGAATTCTTAAGTTCAGAATAGATTATGCACAAGACGTGGATGCAAATGGCAGGAGATGTAGCTAGAGAGGTAAGTCAAGGGCCATATGACAAAGGGCCTCATGTTCCACATCAGGGAGTTAGAAGTTTATCTTTGTGTAGACAATGAGGAAACACTGGAACAATCTGAGGAGAATAATGTGATTATAATTGTATTTTAGAATGATGACTCTATTCAGGAGTGGAATTGACATGATCTAGTGACCAATCTCCAGTAGAAAATGAGGGAGAAAGAATATACATGTAGGATGACTGGCAGGTTTTCTTTAGACTGCTGGTCAGATATGGATGTCAATATCAGGATGACAACCCTCAAAAGAGCAAGCTTTGGGTCAACACACATTTTTTTCCTTCAAATTTTTATTATGAAAGAATAATACAAGGAACGCTCCTAAAGCCTCCACCTGGATCTGACGGTTATCTCATTTTGCTATCTTGCTTTGTCTGTATTTGTATGTGTGTGTTTTGCACCATTTAAAAGGCAAATATCATAACACTTTACTCTCTAAGTATTTCAGAGAATTGTCTTGGCCACCTTGCTTTTCCCCATAGCAAATTACTGATTGATAATGGGGACTGAGCCCTCCTGCCTTCAAGGTGTGAGCCATTATCAGCCAGCTAGTAGTGGGGATAGAAGGTAAGGACAGGTGCATAGGCTAGTTAAAGGGACACTGGGTGAGGCACCGACAACATCTACAAGTTATATTCAGATTTCTCAGTTTTAAGAATGTCTTTCATAGCTGCTCTCCCTCCTCTCCCCTCCCCAACACACACACACACACACACACACACACACACACACACACACACACACACACACACACACACACACACACACACGATATAATCAAGGTTCCCACATTGTATTTGATTGTTGTGACACCTTCTTTTGATGAGACTAAATAGATACTATGTATTTTTAACATGCTTAAGGTGTCTAATCTTTTCAAAAGATTTGACTTCATCTCTTTTTCTGTCATTTGTTCTTATTTAGCACAAATTCTTCACTCAAATTGCAGCTATATCTAGGCCTGTAGGTTGCCACTTCTGGATTTTCATCTTTCTATCTCTCCAGATACAAATCGTTTATCCCTCCCAAGGACCTTGTATTCTAAGTATAAAAGCTGCTTTGTTATCAAAGTCCCAAGAGGCTGATATGGCCTGTTCTCCCCTAGCACATCCAAAAATAGTCATACATTGCTACTAAGGAAAGTAGGTAGCCACTTTTTATTTAGTGACCTCAGAAAACAGGGATTTAGTTTCAATGTAGGAAAAGCAGAGAGGAGCAGTAGCTCAAAGTCAACTATACTTCCAAAGACTTGAAAGACTTGATTCTGGTCCTAAAGGTAGTAATTAAGAGAATAAAAATTGATGCACTATTTGGCAATACCAGTAAAGGAAGGGTAACTCATACTTTGCATTCCTCCAAATTTCTGTCACCTGAGTTAAGAAAGAAACAAATTTAACAATTAAAAAAAAGGACAAATCTGTCATTCTCCATTTCTGGGGGTAACTTAGGAAGTAGCAAGGAGCTAGTGTAGAAAGTGGAATTTGACAGTAAGAATGACTGAAGTTCTTTACTTTGATTACCAGAACACAGCGCCTTACATTTAAAAATGTAGAATACATATAGGAGAAATAAAAATATTTTGCAAATATTTAACCACTTAGAGAAATAAAATACATGGACCTTCTTATTAGTCAAAGAAATATCAGTATAACATGAGATTACAGTATTTAAAAGTTGCTAGCAAAACCAACAACAAAACTTACTCTTACTCATATTTTTTGAGCACCTCAAGCATTCTTACAGGGCCAAAAGGTACAGAGATGAGTTGTAAGTCCATTCTCTCAAGAATATTAGTTTCTCTTAAAAATATATTCACTCTTGCATGAAATAGTGTCCTTGACACTTAAAAGCAAGTAGGCCTATTAAATAAAATGGTTTAAGGAGGGTATCTTTTCGGTTCATAAATGAACTGTGAAGTTAAAAAATATGTAAAACTTCCCAAATTATAACATTGGGGGTAAAAAAATGTTTTTTGAATCAACCAGATGAAAATTGTTCAGTATTTTAATTAAAAACCAAACAAAAACTCATACTTTCAAATCGTGGTAATGATTATTATGACTAAGTCAATATTGCTTTAATGGAGTTTCTGTTACAATACTAGATTTCAATATAAATATTTACACCTTTTTTCCTTCTTATGAATTGCTCTTCCTCATATTAAACTACTTTGTCCCTATTTTGTTCTTTTGACCATACCAAGAGCTTTGTAATTTACTTTCTTAGAGATTTTTTTGGGATGAGAATATAAAATTAAAGCCAAATACAAATGAAAAACCATAGCAGTTTCTTTGTGGCTACATTAATGTATGGTGATTTATTGTAATTTTTGGACAACTGGCTAACTAGAACTCTGAGTGTAACTTAACAGACACTTTCCTGATATATTGTATGAACCATGATTTCTTTCTCTCAATTCAAAAAATGACCCCTCATTGTAAGGGGAGGTCTTATGTCCAGGCATTTTTAAAGAAATGCAGAACAGCATGTATGTTTGCAACCATTAGATTGTAATTCATCTTTCTTTGTTATTTTGGGAGGATCATTGATATTTGGTCAACTGCTGTTTGGTTTTTCAGTAGGCATAGGTATTAAGTAGTATAGTTCACGTTCTTAAAAGTGCACGGTTGAATCATATCAGAAATCAGTACATGATGTGGCCATATCATGAATGAACCATATCACCAAGCAAGATGACCTGAAAAAACTCTGAATCATTTTAAATTCCAGAATAGAGAAATTAGTTTATTGTTCCTTTCAGTATAGATTATGTTCTTGTTGAAATTACTTTCTTCCTCAAAACCTACATAAGATTTCTTATTCATATCAGGTTGTACAGTATAGAAATAGAACAGGCAGTTTGTGGCTATCCAAAACCATGTGTTATGTCACCCGAAACTCTGGAAAAGCTTTTGGGGAAAGCAGGTTCCTATGAGATTTGTCTTAAGGCAAAATCACAAATCTTGCACTCCAACATGATAGGGAGTCTACACCCCAGGGCCCTTTTGACTGGCCATTCCATTAGACACATAGAACAGGGATTTGTAGGTTGGGACTCATGCAATCCTAGGGCTTCCAGGGCTCCGTGAACTCCCTAAAATTGTGTTTATGTGCATTCTGCTCAAGAGTAGATTCACAGCTTTCATCAGATTATAAGGAGTTGTATCCCAATTATGAAACACTAATCTACATCCCTGGAATTTAGATAAATGCTAAGGGAAGGAATTACTGGAGAGAGGGATGATGGTCCCCCACTCCTCTTCCCCTTCTTAAGTCAGAAGTCTGTTCACTGCAGGGAAATCTCAAAGGAAATGTTCTATTCTACTCCCCACCACACCACACACAGACACCATTTATGTCTTAGGAGGCTAATAGTCATGGAGACAGTGCTGAGTTAGACCTCATGATCATTCTGAGCGGTCTTTTTGTCTGAGATGGTGGTGATTCTTGGACTAGTTTTTAAGTTAGCAACATGAACTCTATCCTTTTATCCTTCTTTTGTGAAGAAACAAAGTTGTTTTTCTGCCTGTATAGTCAGAGCTATTGCATTCTGCCCTCTCATAGTTGTTGGCATCTGAACGGTAGAGTTTCAGAAATTTAGGGGTCTTTCTTTTGTAGAACAGGTCTCCTTTTATTAGTGTCTCTCATCCATAGTGTCCCTGTGCATATACCTCCTGCCTGCTTGCCCAAACTCATATCAGGATCCTGGTTTGCTCAAGTAAGGTCTCTTCCTAATAAGAGAAGTTAGTTACATTGTTTCTACTTCCATTTCTACATGCAGAAAGAGGAAATTTCTAGCCAATAAAAATTCTCCTAAGTGAAAGCAGTTGTCCTGTGTTTAATTTGCCTAACTTCTCTTTAAGTTAAGCCCTTGTCATAGTAGCTTTCGCCACAGTGACTTTTCTCTTTTGCCTCAGGTCACCTTACCTCCCTCTCTTAACTAGCCAAGAGTTTAGAATATACAACATCACTTTTCTGATGAACAACCTACTTTTTTTACATATAAAAAGTGGGAGAGAAAGAGCCCCGCTTCATTATGAGTTAGCCAGTGTGAACCCCATGATTGTTTTTCTCCTGTTAAATTGATCATGATTCTACTATCTGTTACACCTTTTTTTAAAAAACTTTTTTTTACTTTGTTTATGAAGAATTTGGCATAGTCAAGAAAAGGTGCTCCCATAGAAACCTGATTTCTTTCTATCCTCTTTCTCAACCTTTTTGAAAGTTTTTCAATTTGAATTTTTTTCAATTTTCAATTTTAAAATTATTATTACTTTTCATCCATTTCACTTGTTACCTTATCTTTCATAATAAAGCCAGTCCTAGCCCTTGCTTCCTTTCTCAAGTCAAGATAAAAGTACCTTCAACCACTGTTATGTAATATCTTGTTTCCCCTCTTATTGTGACAATATTCCATTTTTGAAAAAAAAAAAAAAACAAAAAAAACCCCAAGATATTTATAAGTGAAATGTTTTCTGAGATGGTCCAGGCTTTTACCTTTACAAAGGCTCCAAGTCAGTGTTCCTGCAAATGTTTGGCATCCATGCTTGATGCTTAAACATACTGAAAACTAACCAGTGAACTTGAAGAATTGAGTTTGGTAATCATTCTGAGAAATGGAATTCATATTTTTTCCTTACATTATAACCTATACCCACTAGGCAAAAACTTTATTACAACTTTAGGTCATGTGATACAATTCTGTGTTTTTAGTCATTAGAGATCATTTCAGAAAAACTAGTTCTTTAATCCAATCTTTTCAAATTAAAATGTTTAAAAAAATTTAAATATTGCCATTGGGTAGAGAAATGATGCATCTGCAGCATATTCATGAGCAAAGGCTATTGACTTTTTTAAAAATTACCTTCTTTTAAAAAGACTTAAGAGGAAATGAACCAAATTGTTAAGTGTGGTTATAGTTGAATGATGGGGCTGTGGGTAATTAATTTTCTTGCTTTTCTTCTGAATTTTCTTTGTATGTATTGTCTTAAAATGGAAAAAAGAAATTAAACAATTATCCCTTTAAAATTTTTCTATATTTAGCACCTGCCTTAAAAAAATCAAAGCCAAATGTTTGAAGTAAGGAATGGTAAACTGTGGTCCAAGGCCATCACCTATTTTTTAAGCAAAGTTTTATTGGAACACAGTCCCAATTATTTGTTTATATATCGTCTGGGTTGCTTTCAGGCTCTTAGCAGAATTAAGTGGTTGTAATAGACTATATAGCCCTCAAGACTAACCTGACCCTCTGATTCAGAGCACTGAGTTTATGAAACAATTGGCAAGAATATTTTTACAGTTAGCAAAAGTTTTCAAACTTTGGTAGTAACTTACACCACATTTTTTTCTTTTGCAGCCTAAATTAACAATGGCAAAGTGCAGGCGAAATGTGGAGAATTTCTTAGAAGCTTGCAGAAAAATTGGTGTACCTCAGGTAATAAATTTATCATTTTTTTATGTTGCTTAAATAGACTTGGGTATTATTTTCCTAAAATCTTTCAGAAATGCAGGTATCTAAAATCTTATAGGACTAGCTCTGAACTAAGTTGATATATTACTAACATGATTTTGTGTTACTACAGTCAGTCAACATGCTTTTGAGTAGTTTCCCTTATTTCTAAGGCCAAGAAATCATGCATATAAATTTAAATATATTGTAAAAATTAATGCTAAGTAATCAAAAGTAGTTATTCTGATATTTTTCTAAACATTCCCACTCACTATTTGACTTGTATACATCTTTATACACAGTAGTCTATGCTTCAAAATAAGTACATGTCATATTGAGAACACTATTGGCATCAGTTTGAACACTTTCTTTAATATTTTAAAAAATGTTTACTTTGAAGTCTTAGACTTAGAGAAATTCTATAAATACAGCACAGAGTGTTGTTATATACACTTCACCCAGATTCCTCTACTGTTAACATCTATATAAACATAGTAGGTCATCCAAACTAACAAACACCAGCACCATGCTGTTAACTAAATTACAGACTTTGTTCAGATTTCACCAGTTTTTCCACTAGGCTCTAATACTTTGGAATTTAGCACATAAGAGGCCATTTCTAGGCATTTGAGATTTTTAGGCTATTGAGATTTATTGCCTCCAGCTTCATCAGTTATAGCTTTATTAAAGCTCTTTAATAGTATGAAAAATTAAACTTTATAGATGTGATTAAAAGCACATGAACTTGATATATTTTTTATTTAATTACTCCTTTAAAAAACAGTTACATTAAACCAACTAAGCCTGATACTCTTAAGAAATATTATATTTAATGAAATTCTATATATAAATTTAAAGAAATAAACAACATTTGATATTTTTTTTTCATTAACCACACCACTGCAGTGCCTATCAACATATTTTATCCAACCTTTAAGGAGGAAAACATGTTTCTTCTATTGCCTTCTTAATTAGCTGTCAGTAACCCAGGAATGGCCCCTGGACTCAACAACTTCTCTATTTCTCTTGAAGTTAAGCCCTTGTCTTGATAGTTTTCATGACAGTAACTCTCTTTATCCAGTTCACAATTCCTGTCTCTTAACTGAGTTGAGAAGGTCACATCACTTGTGCAATGAGCAACATTCTCTTTCAGCTTTTTCACATGTTCAAAGTGGAAGAGAAAGAGCCCTGCTCCATAGAGCAATCTGCTTTAGCTAGTGTGAATGCCCGTGGTTATTTTTTCATCTTTTATTAAGCAGATTGTGATAATACTATTTATTTTTAACTTTTTTCTTTTGTGTTTTTTTAAGTTGAATTATAATTGAAATTTACATTTAGTGATAGTTCCTGTGAACAAATTCCAAGAAAATTTCTCATTTTTTATCATAATAGTTTTCTAAGGCTCATCATCTCTTTTAGACTAAACCATTTTTAAATATATTAAGAGAGCATTATAAGGTTTCTAAACAAATAGCACGCATTTTCTCCATATTAATAAACAGGTTCTAATATTCAGGGGCATACATTAACATTCAGTGCTTCCCTTCTGTCTCCCAAAGACGTCCCTACCTGATCGTCACACTACACAGAATGTCCCGTACCTGCCCCAGTTCCATACCACAGTGTCTTTGAATAAGAGAAGGTGGCATGGGTTCGTGCAGGGAATGGCAACCAGAGAAAAAGATACAATTGATTTAAAAGAGGCCCTGCAAACATAGAGGAGAGTGCCAAAAACAGCCCCAAACAGCAAGACATGTTAGCAGAATTAGCTTGTGTCAGACCTGTTAAAGTGCTGTTTGCCAGGGTTTATTATCGTCATTGTACCTGTACTCTGGGCTTTACAGAACCGTCATCTGTCTCATTTAAAGTCCATACACTGAAATTCTTTCAGAATGTACTTGCCATCCATCAGCAAAAATACAAAAACAATATATCTTAAAGCATGCATTTAATTCAGCATTTGCCAAACAGTGGTTAACAGTATTATTTATTGTGGGCCAGCCTACCCTTGTTCCTATCAGAGCTATACTATTTGAAGGCAGGAGATAGAAAATATATAATTTTAAAAGACTTGATGGTTAGACTGGGGTTCCTGACACATCCTTATTCCTCTCCCTCCTCCCCACCAGAAAGAGGAAGTAGACATTCCACATAGGCCACCTCTTCCTCTCTTCTGCCTTCCACCCTCGTCTCTGCCACCACCAGCACCACCACCACCACCACCACTTTTAGATGGGTTCCTGTTATGCTGCTGTTTCTGCTAAACATTAGTCATTTGCTTAGAACAAAGTGAAGGAAAATGAATAAATACACTTGTAGATTCAAACCAGCATTCTCAGGTCCCTGTGCTATAGAAGGAAAGAAGAAACCTGTGCTTCCTCTTCTTCCTTTGTTCTCCCCTGTGTGTGGGCATTCTGACTTACCTAAATGTCCCCATTTTCTCTGTTTGAGTTGTAATCAGGGATGTAATAATGATTGCTTTTGAAATTGTATAATATAAAATTTCATATTATAAATGTTAATATCAAATTCTATGTCAAGAGTATGTGTAAAGGCAAACAATTTCCTTCTCAGTGTAACTTTTAAAGTGTTTACAGGTTAAATTATGAATGAAACATTGAATAATGTGATTATTAAAAACTTCTGATAAGATTGGGCATATGGGTATTCTCTTTATTGTTATGCTTTTATTAAATATGTTCCATTCAAAAAACTATAATGGGTGATAAAAATTTCTATTTGACTCCAATATCTTACATCCTTGAATTATATTTTATGTGTTAAAGAATATTTTCCTTTTATCGAATCCAGTAATGTTTTTAAATTTATTTAATTTCTTAATCCATAAATGGGAAGGTTTGGATGATCTCAGAGGCTCCTTATGTCTGTAGATTCATTTTGTACGTATTAGTAAACTGGACTTGCTTAAGATGGGTTTGACTTGATTTTTAGAGGACCACCGAATCTTTTAGTATACCTGGTTTCCAGGTAGTAAATTGCCCTGATTATTAGGTGTTCCTTCTCATTTGAACCTTCTTGATTTACTTGGCTTTCTCAAAAACCTCTCTCCTCAGCCTGCTCCCAGGTTTGGTCCTTGCTTTCTGACCTTTTCTTTTTTTGTTAATAAGGAGAATGAGAATCCAGAAAGAGGTCGCTTCCCACAGGCCTTACAAGTCTGAGGCCTCACACAGCCCTAAGCCAGCATTCAGTTCCGTTCATTGTGTCCTGAATGTTCACACTACTCACCAGCCAGCCAATTTATTCCGCTATTTCTTGGTAAAATCAAACTCGGCACAAAGAGGATTCTTCATAGTTTTGTTTTCCAGCATTTTGTTTTTGTTCATCATAGTAAAAATGTTATGAGATGTGTTTCTTTGAATATGATTGAGATGATCATTTGAATTCTATACTCAAATCTGTATTTCTGATCCACTGACTTTGTTTTTCTGTTTTCCTTTCCTGCTCACACTCTGGACAGGACAATCTTTGTTCCCCTTCTGACATCCTTCAGCTAAACCTCAGCGTTAAAAGAACTGTTGAAACACTACTTTCTCTTGGGGCACATTCAGAAGAATCCAGTTTTGTCTCTCTATCTGTCCAGCTTTTGGGTTTTGTGGCATTTTACTGTACTTTAATGTTAACTCTCTGTATGCTTTATTACTGGGTCTTCCCTGTCTAGCAGAAAGATTGCATTCCAGTGATTTTCCACCTCATTCCTCTGCTTGGTAAAGGAGGTTTGTTTCTCATTCAGAAATATTTACATATGTGCTTTTTTTCTGGCCATCAAAGAGCTAACCAATAAAGTAGATAAATCCTTTCCTCATATGTCCAGATGAGCAGTCCATCACATTAGTAAGCATTTATGATTACTAACAAAGAGTAAATGACCAGCATTTTTTCCCCCTGGTCATTTATCCATTCACCTGGACTGTGGCCATGTTTCTCTTATAAGTACTCAACCACTTCTACCAATACAGTCCTGAGACTGTTCCTAGAATATGACTAAGAACTTTATTTCCAAATGGCATAATAAAATTCCCATTTGGCCATTTTCCCATGCCTGAACACAACTTAAGTGTTGAAATTGTGAGTTGCTGAACCTTTTCAACAGCTGCTCTTAAGGAACATAGTTGTACCCTTTCTGGTTTGTGGGGTACTTGGTCACTAAGATCTCTGCACTGACTTGTGCCCTTAAATCTCCCTTTAGTAGTAGGCACAGGTCCACATCAGCATTTGCTCTCTGGGCATCTAGAAGACACTAGTCATTTAACCTTAATTTGATCAGAATGTTCAGTCCAAAGATCATGTAGTTTCCCTAGATTGCTATTCTGAGCCCAGTGTGTACATTTAAAATAGTACACTAAAGCAAATGATTTGAAGCTGACCTTTCAGAGGTAGGCACATGTCCCCTATTTACTGTGTTATCTTTAACTGAGCTTCACTCCTAGAATCCTGTTGAGAATTTAAAAAATGGAATATATGTAATTCCCAGTATATTTGAACCACCTTAGTAAGTGAACTTGTATTTTATAGGCTGTTGAGGAAATTATATCTGAACAGTAGCAGGTAAAGTATTAGGCAGCAATCTCAGTTGTGCACCCAAGGCAATGAATTTGTCTCTTTCAGGATACTTAGTATGTTAGCTGCTAGCCTTAATGCTTGAAACTACTTTATACTTGCTTTCAGATTCTAGTTCTCAAATAGTGTTTCTGAACATTCAGGCATCTCCTGAACTCTGTTAACAAAATTTGACAACTGAACTCAAGTATAAAGGGAGATCACAAGGAACACAACATTCTGTTGTAGAAGTCAGCTTAAAGGTCTGATGCTTTGATTTTCTCCCATATTAAATGGGACATTTATTTACCACATTAAATACTGTGTACTGTTAATGCCGAAACATTGAACACTGTGTTGAAAAACTTCAGTTTTATATAGTAGTGGTGCCTTTAAGAGTTGGGGGTTGTTGTTTTTAAGATTTTTCTGTCAGAGATCATTCAATTTTGTGGAGTTTTGTCCTTTTAAAAAACATCTGCTAGAAAATACATTGTCTCGTGTGTGGTTTTGAGAGGGAGTAATTGTGTACCTTTTCAGAGCACAGTGTTCCCTCTAAGCCAGCAGAAAGGTAAATGTGCATCTGGAAAGCATAGCTTCTGAGGGCATGTCTAAACCACAGGCCACAGACGCCACAGGGCACTACTGAGAAAAGATCAGGGAATTTTCCTTAAGAGCAGCTGTTGAAAAGGTAGATAGTTTTATAAGAACAAAAGATTGCAGTTACCTCATTTTATCAGATAAGTATTAAATAAAAAAAGTAAGGACAAGTACCAATAACTCTTCAAAATAAATACTTGTATATATTTTTTTATTGCTCTTGTTTTTGTAAAACTTCCTAGTAATGTAGTACATGCCAATGAAAAGCTGAGAAAAAGATAGTCTCTTTTGAAATAGAACCAGAATTCCACTTTTTGTCCTTTGTAAGAGCAGTCTCTTTTCTTTCCAAATACTTAGTCTTAAAAGAAAAACCAGTGATAGGTTTCATTCTTAAGATATGCCTTTTTCTTATAAGAAAAGATTAACCAAACAACTTAATGAGGCAAACAAGATAGAAGTATTTAACTTCCTTAAGCAAACATGTAAACAATTTTCAAATATATGGTAATTAAGATGTTCTTGACTAAGCTCACATCAATTTTCCAGCATAATTTAATCCATTAAATACCAGGATATGAAACACTTTAGTTTTTTCACATATAGCTTTTTTTTTTTCCTCTAATTCAGATGTTTAGTTCAAATTGGGCCTTCTATAAATAACCCAAAGTAGGGGGAAGTTTCTCAAATATGTCTAAATCTCAGGGATATACTTCAGTTTCTTCCTATTATCCCTGTCTAGTATGACAGCCCTTATTTTCAGAGTCAGGATTGTAATGCAGAGTGAGTGATGGCATGAAACAGTCTTGCATTCCTACAGTATGTAATTTCCAAAGTGCTTTCTCCTGCAATATTAAATCTTTCAGACTTGAGCTGTCTGGTATAACTTGTAATTGTTTTTCTATTTAAACCTGCCTCAGTTTACTGCTCTGCATTGCTCTTTTATTTATCAAAGATGTTGCTTACACTCCATAGTATTCTGTTTATCCTCTGTTGTGTGTATAAGTGTATGTAACTTGTCCATTTTCCACTTTTCAAAATGATCTGTATGTACTTTTAGTTGTATTAATAAAGTAGCAGTGAGTGTCAATTACCATCTCTGTGTAACTAATATTAAGAGAGGTCAGTTTCCCAGGTACTGACTTTTCATATCTCAGTGGATTATTAGGAGGGAGAGAAGAGATGCTTATTTTTTTTTTTTCATCCGTGTTGTTCATCCTGTTTTCTTTTGTGTTTGTTTTTATGTCACGTTGTCCCATTTCAGGAGCAATTATGTTTGCCTCTCCACATTTTAGAAGAGAAAGGTTTGAGCCAGGTTGCAGTGACGGTCCAGGCTCTCCTGGAACTTGCCCCACCCAAGCAACAGCAGCACCAGTTATCTGCTGTTTAAGGACTCCCAGCACCTTGGGCACTGACCTGGCCAAAACGGAACAGGACAACGTGATTGCTGCTGCCAGCCATCTGCTTAAACACAGCTCTTACGTGTTCTTAAAAGGGACTGTTTCCATGATTCCTAACAGGAATATTTTGTTTCATTTCTCCATTTTAGGGGAGGTTATATCCATTTCCATTGAATTGTTGATGAAGATAGATTGGTTTTCACAAACGAAACTTAATTCTGTCACTAAGAACCCAATACAAAAGCCTAAACTGGCTGTGCTTTCCTAGAGAGCAGGCTTTTTTCACATACCAGAAAGAACATCTTCTCAGAAGGATATTTTGCTCTCTTGAAGGCACAGACATGCTATATTATCTTCATCTGTTTCCAAGACCTCTAAGAGTCCACTGGTTTCTAACTTGGTTGTTCATTAGAATCTCCTGGAGCATTTGTTAAAATACAGATTCTCATTCAGTAGTTCTACAGTGAGGCCTGGGTATCTAAATTTTCAACACACATTCCAGGTGTTTCATGTAGTGGACACCATTGTTCCAAGCTAGATATTTGTATGATTTGAGAAGTAATAACTCCACTGTGTTTTTCAACCACGTTTAAAATCAAAAGCTACATTACAACCACTTGGACTGTTACATCCAAGGCAAAAATAACATAAAACTGGGTTTTTAGACAAAAAACCTTTTGTCCAAAGCAAAGCAAAACTAATGTAGAAGGCCTAGATTTTGCATTATACTAAAACAATGAAAGATGCAGTTGTATATAAAGCCAGTGCCTTAGGCCTCCCCCAACTCTAGTCTGCCACCACGTAGAAGGTGGCTGTGTCATCCTGCTGTTATCTCAAGATTATAAATGTGCACTCTACACCCGGGCTGCAGATCCTTGGGCTAATCATGTGTGCTATGCAGAGTCATTAGCATTGACTTCATTGAGCTCCCATCCCCCCACGCGGCCCCCAGGATACCTGGACCTGTGAACACCTTCCAGTCATGGTACATACACTTCAACTCCCCAGCTAATGGAAGATTATGAAAACAAAGCAAAAAGATTAAAGGAAAAGCCAAGATTCTTATACTTCTTTTCAGGTTTTATATTTCTGCCAGTTTCTATGGCTGAATGAAAGCACTTGTGGCTTCTTTAAAACAGCTTGCTGTCTTTTCATCTAGCTCCACCACTAGAGCCTTATTTGCTTAGTTGTAGGTGGCATAAAAGGGTCCAAGGGCTTGGGCAACACAAAGCCAGGAGCCTTTATTCAGATTAAACCACTGGGGTCTTTCTTCTCCTGTTATTTTGAACTCTTTTTAGTTGTCAGTGACATCTGTTGGTATTCACTACCTTTATAAACCAAGGAAATAGAGTAAGTGAACATAGTAGTTCTCTAGGTTTTTTTCTGCCGTTAACTGTTTTCTTTACCAACGCATGCATTTGAGTATAATGTTCTTGCTCTGATCACATAATGCAACATCTAAAAGTAACTTCGGATAAAATCATGTTGAGTAGCTGGTCAAAATAATGTTTTGTTCTCACAAGGAAACAGGTTCATCAGAACATTGTACTTTGTCCAAGTTTAAAATTATATAACATAAAACATCTAAGCTCAAAGCTCAGCCCTTCAGGGTCCTCACAGAACAAAAGTAAAATATCTTTTAAGTGCTTAAAGCCAGATCCACTGTATTTTCTGTTCCGAACACACCCACCAGTCATTTGACTTGTTTAGAATATAGCTGTGTATATTTTTAAACTATAGGTATTTTTCCTTCTAGTCCACATTAAACCTCCAAACAATTTCCAAATTATGGAGAGCCATTTGAATGAAACTCAGAAAAGGGCAGGACTGTTTGTCACATATCATGCAAGGACTAATCCCAAAAGACATAAATATGCAACATTTAGAACTAATTTTCCTATAGAATAAATGGAAATTTCAACTTATTTCAGATTTTACACATCACATGAAACCTTGTTAATGTATTTTTATCAAACTAATTCAAATTTACATTTCAGTTATCAGAAAAAAATTGTGTACAGTTTTAGTTGATAATGAAAGAATATCGAATATATTGAATTTCTTTTCTGTGTCAAGATGCAAAAACAAATCATGATGTTTTTGTTGGACTTTTTTGTATTCAGTGTTTTGTATGTACCTTTTTTTAACTGAAAGTTTAACATTTAGCCTTGCTAGACTCCAGTGTAAGATGAAGATGACTTTGTAACAGTTCCGCCTGACCATTTATTTGTGAGTTTCCTACTAAAGCAGCAGCCTCCCCAGTGCTGAAGTGTGAAGGAAGAAAAGGCTGTGTTCCCACCCACCTGGCCCCTGCCAGCTACAGAGATTTTAAGTCATCAGATTTTCGGGCTTTCAAACTCATACATGCTTAGCACTCCAAACCATTTTTCTCTGGAAACAGCTCATGGAAGGAGGGACCTTAGTATTGGCTAGAACAGAGTAGGAGGCTTATTAGTTGGTCACTTTAACAGCTTTTTAAAATACATCCTTGCAGCTTAAACAAGGAGTCTAATTTCTCTTACTTGCTGCAGCTCAGTGGTGCTTAATGATGAGTGACTGTGCTGATGAGTGTGATGAATTTTTTAAAACTAAGCACTTAAGTGGTTATAGAAATGAAGGAAAACATGGATATTTGGAAGCCTTTTTATATACGTATTGCAGTGAGATGGTTTACAGCATATTTCATTTTCTGAAAATGTAAACATGTAATTAGTAAAAGATTTTGTAAAACATTGTCCTATATTTGTATGTCTGTAAATATAATGCATAAGTTCTAAGTATAAATATGTCAATATCATGTATGTTATTTCTAATTGCCTGTATGCCACCTTACACATTGACATTAAAATAAAAGCACTTCATAGCATGAAATAAAGGCTGATTTGAAAATGTTCATACCTAAAGCATGGTTTTCTTGGCAAAAAATGAAAAGGTATCTAATTCCTTAAAGGAACATCAGTAGAAGCTGGGTCCTCATAATAGATCAAAATGTACTTTTTAAAGGAAGTATAGGTATCAGTATTGCCCTGTATTTGGAGTTAGATATAAAGCTTAACCCATGAAACATGTGTGACACATTTGGGCAGTTTTTCTCTCAGAATTTGCCAGCTGTGCTATAAGAACAGCTTTAGCATTCCAAGACATTCTATTATTAAACAAAGCAAGAATGACCCAGTGGGCTCATTCTTTTTTAGGGGAAGAGGAAGAATGACAATCGGCTTTATGTGCCAGACATAGGTTAGGTATTATCACATACCTTATCTCTTTGCATTTTATACCCCATAAGGTGAGAATTGTTGAGTAAATAAGCAATCAAAAATATCTCCAAACTAATCTTCCTGCAGACCTGTGTCCCCCATCTTGGGTTATCCTAATGTCTCATTTCTTTATAATTTATTTCCCTACTTATTCTCCCAGAAAAGGTGCTGAAGCAGCTTATAATAAGATATGTATTCTGTCACCCCCAATAAAAACCAGTGATAAAAAAGCAAGAAGCAACCTTTATTAAAACTTCACTGTGTACATGTTACATGAGACACTTTATAAACATCATCTTGGAATTCCTACTGAACACTTATGCTCAGAAGAGTCTTTCCATTATAGACTAATTGAATAAAAATGAGAATCAGACATTACAGATATTACTGGTTTTAATGCATCACTGTGAGCCCATGAAATTTTTTCTGATAGAAAATTTATCAAAAGGTGTCTTTACAAGGCTCTTAAAAATGGTTCTTCCCAGCAAAATTTTTTCAAATTATAAAGGAGCCCTAAATGAATAGTATAATCCTAATTCAGGGTTTGAAAACTAATATAGCAGGCAAAATGAAATAACCAGGCCACTCCTGGGAATGTCCAAATAAGAAACAACCTATAGAAGAGATATCTTATGGTAGAAGATGTTTCTTACTCCCTTCAAGTCCTCATCTCCAGGATACCAGAAGAAAAAACAGAAGATACCTGGTCACTATTTCTTGCCTCTCCGCTTGTCTTTGTCTTTGCCTTTACCTTTTGAATCCTTGCTATCATCTACATCCTTCTTAGGCATTCTGAAACTACCAATTTCTTTCCGTACCACAGTGCCTCGCCACCAGGCCTGGAGCTGGAAGAGAAAGCATAATTTATAGTATTCCTGACAAGCTGCATTCTTTCTACATAAGGGGGTAGATTTTGATTAAGTAACAGATGTCTGAAAAATGGTCTCTGAGACAGGAAAGTGACCAAGCACGCTATCCCTACAGCAATGCTCCCCTGTTGTACAGGACCCAGAGCTCAAGCCATGGACTCTAAAGTTCTCAGGGAGTAAAAATAAAGGAATCTAATTAGGCCAATCTTTCCTTTGCTCTTAGAAACATGTCTCCCTTATACTACTGCTCTTTATGAACATCCAACTTTCCCATATCTAACAATTTGAACCAAAAGGGATGTTAGCTACCTGCACCCCAGGCAAAAGCAAGCATTCAATCAAAACTCTGCAGATAATCTATGTGACTTCAATAGACTTCCTGGTGCATTTCATATATTTAATGATTGATTAAAGGATCGATACTCTCAAAAAGGATTTAGATAGTTTCCTTAAGTATCTTAGTCATTAGACACAGCTGTTACAAATAAAATACAGTCTGGGCTACTTTAAAATCAGACTAAGCCCTAAAGACTTCAGAGCAAATCTACCAAAAGAGGTCTTCAGCTCATTCTTATACTTGTTGTTCTCAATGGAGGAATCCTGACAAATAGAAAACACCATAGGAGCTTGATAAATACTAACTGTACATCTGACTCCCAAAGGAATGCTCAAGTTTGGGTTCGGATACCTGTCCCTGAATGTACTTTAAAGCTTACTTTCTTAATCCACCCCTAATATACATCCCAAACTACAGTCTGCATACTATAGGGTTTCAGCAGATACTCCTCTTTCAGGGACAAGGGCAGTCCTCAAAACAGTTTCAGTCTAGCTAATGTTATTTTTGCTTAAAAATATTTCCCAGAATCTGATCTGCTAGTTTCGTCATCACTAATATACACAAGTTCATATAAAACTAAAATATCTCTACTTTTTTCTAAACTACTTATCCCCTTCTCCCACCTTTGAAAACAGCTCTTACTAGAAAGCAGATAGCCTAGGCTAACTTATAAATAGGGCTTTAAGAAGCATAATACGGTTTTAAGAACTTCAAGAGCTGTTTTGGTTAGAAATAGTATTCTTGAATTTGACCTCTGGGCACAAGTTCTAGGTTTTGCTTCCACTACTAACCACCTATTTTTTCCTGGATTAAGAGTTGGAGTCATGTCTTTTTCTGTTAAGTCTCCCTGTATCACAGACTGTTGGCAAATTCCAATAATCACAAAGACCATGCTTCCTCACGTCTCCTTTTATATGTTTGCTAATAAATGAGAGATACTTTGCATTACTCAGTGTTAGGCCAACTATAGAATTGAGAGGGCCCCAAGAAGCCAATTATAGCTTCCTACCTTTATGATGCTCCTTAGTTCCAAGGTATCCTGTTGTAGCTTCTTCCTGTTCTTCTCCTTTTCTAAACGATCTTCAATGATGACTTGTTCATACTCCCTTAGCTGCAAAAGAAGATATTAATCATATTTTACAGGACTCTCTTGGCTAAGCTGTGACCTAGCCAGCCCTGCAATTTTAATAAAAAAATTTAAACTAAAACATGACAAATCTAAAGATAAACCAAAGAAAAGAAAAAACTTACTGGATTCCTATCTTGTAAATATTTACATTTTAACTTTATAATTGTTTCTCCAATTTTTTCAGTTTGAATAATTCAAGTTCGCTTTAAAGTCTTTCATAAAAATGAAACACTAATGATGTGTGATTAATGACTTAAAAATAATGTAATTTTTTTAAAAGCTGTGTACATATACAAATAATGGCCATCTTAAAAAGAGAAATTTGGGAAGTTCTACATTCAATGATGAACTCATAATCAGAAGCAATTGGGACATCATAATTTGCTAATTGTCTTCAGAGGCCATAAAGTAGAAATAATAATAGTATCTATCTCAGGAGGTTGTGAGGGTTACATAAGTTATATATATGAAATACTAGTAAAGTGCCTGGGACAGAGTAAGTACTATCTAAGTGTTAGCTGCCGCTATTGTTGTCTCAATCATCAATGTTGTCATCATCTTCGTCGTCGTCGTCATCATCATCATCATTGAAAAAGAATCCCATTCATTTACAGGCAAACCTCTACTTCATGACCCAAAATACCATTACCCAGCTACTGTAGCTTAGCTACCACCCACTCCTCACTGCTCAGGCTTACACTATTGAGACCCTGCTTTCTTACCGTCCTTGCAAGGTCTTGAAGGTGTGTTAAATCACTGGCCTTAGCAGATTTGAGAGCATTCAGTTCATTCTGTTTCATTTCTGTGTCCTTATCGTATTTCTCCATCCAGAACTCTAGCTTCTCCTCAAGTTTCTATTTGGAAAGAACATTTAAACACTACTTGTACCAGATACAAAACAGTATATACTTATATGAAATCATTTATGTAAGATTCAAGAACAATCAAAACTTTTCTATGGTGATAGAATTCAGAATTGTGTCTACTTATGAAGAGAGGATTGGTTTATTGACTGGGAATGGGGTTATGAAGGAGACTTCTGTGATCTATATCTCTATCTGGGGGGTTACAGGAGCATATATACATAAATATCAAACTATACTTAATATTTGTATACTTTATATTATTGCTCAATTTAAAAATGGGTTAGAGGACTTTTCCAGGTGTCTGGATAACAGAAATTACAGTAAGAGGAAAGGAATAAAGGGCAGGTAGAAAATTCTGAAGGATAAGGAATAGTATCAGACATCTCTTTGATCAATAACACTAAATACAAGTTGAGAAGGGTGCAATGTCTTCAAAACTCTAAAAAAATAATAAATGTGAATCTAAGACTCTATACCTAGCCAACTTAGCATTTAAATGTGAGGGACAGAAAGAATATACCTAGTTTTTCTGAAAGAGTAGCTCAAGAATGTACTTTAGCAAAATAAACTAAAAGATGTATGTATAAGAAATGGAAGAGAAACCGGCAAAATGTATAGTTAAGCTATATAATATACTTTTTAATAATAAATCATAATCTGGAGCTAAAATCCCTAATTAGGCAGTATAGTCTAGTGGAAAGAGGAAAAACAGTCTCCAAAGGCAGACTGCCTAGGTTCAACTCCCAACTATGGAACTCAAATAAGTTTACTTAAATTCTCTAAGCCTCACCTATAAAATGAAAATATACAATGAATGATTTAACATGGGATATAGGAGAGGTAAGTGAAAGCTTTGCCTTAATAAAGGCAAGAAAATATAGATATTAACTCCAGACTTAGAAAAAGAACGAAGTATAAATATATGTTAAAACTTTAAGGGTTACCACCACAAGAACAGAATATATAACTTTCAAACTCCTACAATATGCACCTCAAGAACAATAGACATCAAGAGGAGCCTTTAGGTGACACATAGACATGGAATTGAAAAAAAAAAACACGATTCACAATTATTCTGATTAAGTTAGAACATGTCAATTTCGTGCAATGACATCTTTACCATCTAACTCTCTTTAATATTTTTTTAACAAAGAGAGAACAAGCTCCATGCAGGCAAGAGGAGCTGGCTAAAATGAAGTAATATCAGTTTGTATTTATTGTACTTCTGTTTACATTAATTTCTATTTATGGTAAATGATATCGGTTTTACTTTTATAGTAATTACATAAAAATCTTAATTAACAGTTGTTTAGGTGAGTAATTAGGTAAAAAACAGTAATAACATAGGTAGTGTGCAGATATTACAAAACTATAAAATGGTATGCAAATAACTGGAGTTTGTGCTAGAGCTAGAAATCAAGCAATAAAAATTCCCTCAATCCAACAAGAGTTAAGAAGGAAAGAAACAACTAGAAAGTTTGAAAAGCAGGAAACATAAAATAACATAATAAATTAAGTACAAATGAAAACTCAGTAAAAATAAATTAGGGTAGATTCCCTAGCAAAAGAAAGAGCCCTTCAGATTTGTTTTTAATCCAACTATGAACTTTTATAAAAACTTCCGCTGAAACAATATAATCAAAGCAAAAAGAAAACAGGTTTGGCAATTCATATCTGTCAAAATAGAATTCAAGCCAAAGATAACTAAATGAGAAAGACATATTTTATATTGATCAAAGACATTTCCTATTAAGAAGATATTATAGTTATGAACTTTTATATTCTTATAACATATTTTAGAATATATACAACAAAAATTATTAGAAATATAAGTTGAAAGATCTATAATCATCTTAGGAAACTATTACACTTCTCTGAAATTAATAGCTCAAGTAGACCAAAATAAATATCAATATGGAGAATTTGACAGATTATTAGACATTTATACAACTTTGTACCTAACAGAAAATACACATTCTTTTCACATTTCCAAGGAATAAGTCACATAACCTGAGCATATATTAAGCTCAAATACTAAAAAGCTTCTGCCTAGAAGAGGAAACCATCAACAAAACAAAAAGGCTGTTGTGGAAAAATCCCAAACCAGTCCAACGAAACACCAAGCAGTAACTCGGAGAGAAAGAACTCAGATTTATTACACGCAGTCCCAGAGGAGCTAGTGCTCTGAAGATCTGGGCAGTGGGCTCAGTTGAAATATTGCCTATATATCAGAACTTTTACACAAGCTAATTGGTCAGTTTGAACTCAAACCTTACATGTGGCGTGGGGGGGGGGCGGTGTTGATATGGAGACTACAAGTAGGAACATTGGTAAGGCACAGGAGTTGCTGACAGACACAAATTGTTACAGAAAGTGGGAGCTGCCAGGGGTAAAAATGGTTCAAACAGTTACATTTGTTGAGCAAAAGCCAAGTAGGACAGGTACATTTGTTGAGCAAAAGGCAAGTAGGACAAGGTGCAAAAGAGCTCCACAGTGAGCTCTTGCATACAGCAAGCACATTTACAGAAGCAGAACAAAAAAGCTGATTAGCTGTTAATGAAAATCCTGAAATTTCCTCTTCAAGGCAACCAACCAAATAATAGAAGATATTTGCAAATGCTACTTCCCATAAGGGGTTAAAGTCCAACATACATAAAGAACTCACAGAACTCAACAACAACAAAAAAAAAACAATTCAAAAATAAGCAGAAAACCTGAATAGACACTTCCAAGATGGCCAACAGATATGTGAAAAAATGTTCAACATCTCTAATTATTAGGGAAACGCAAACCAAAACCACTATGATTTTTTTTTTTTTTTGTGGTGTCTCGGAGGCAGTCGGCTGCTTCAGGATGAAGCTGAATATCTCTTTCCCAGACACCAGCTGCCAGAAGCTCATTAAAATAGACGATAAATGCAAACTTCGTACCTTTTATGAGAAGCATACGGCTACAGAAGTTGCTACTGATGCTCTGGGTGAATAATAGAAGGATTATGTGGTAGAAACGACAAACAAGGTTTACCCATGAAGCAGCATGTCTTGACCAATGGCCATGTCTGCCTGCTACTGAGTAATGGGTATTCCTGTTATAGACCTAGGAGGACTGGAGAAAGAAAGCGTACATTTGTTCAGAGTTGCACCGTGGATGCCAGCCTGAGTGTTCTCACCTTGGTCATTGTGAAAAAGGAGGAGAAAGATATTCCTGGCCTCACTGATTCGACTGTGCCTCGTCGCCTAGGGCCAAAAAGAGCTAGCAGAATCCACAAACTTTTCTTTTTTTTTTTTTTCAATCTCTCTAAAGATGATGTCTGCCAATATGTTGTGAGAAAGCCCCTACATGGAGAAGGTAAACCTGGGGCCAAATCACCCAAGATTCAGCGTCTTGTCACTCCTCGCATCCTGCAACATAAACATCGGTGTATTGCTCTGAAGAAACAGCATACTAAGAAAAATAAGGAAGAGGTGCAGAATATGCTAAACTTTTGGCCAAGAGAATGAAGGAGGCCAAAGAGAAATGCCAAGAACAGATTGCCAAGAGACATAGACTTTTTCCTCTCTGAGAGCTTCTACCTCTAAGTCTGAATCCAGTCAAAAATGAGATTTTGTAAGAGTAACAAATAAGTAAGATCAAACATCAAAAAAAAAAAAAACCACTATGAGATATCACCTCACTCCCATTAGAATGGCTATTATCAATGAGACAAGAAATAACAAGTGTCAAAGAGGATGTGGAGGAAAGGGAACCCTCATACATTACTATGGGAGTGCAAATTGGTGCAGTCATTATGGAAATCAGTATGGACACTCCTCAAAAAATTAAGAACAGAGCTCCCATATGACCCCACAGTCCTTTTCTTGGGTATCTACCTGAAAAATTCAAAAACCCTTATTTGTAAATATATATGTACCCCTGTTTATTGTAGCATTATTTACAATAGCCAAGACATGGAAATAACCCAGTGTCCTTCCACTGATGACTGGAAAAAGAAGATGTGATAATATACACAATGGAATACTACTCAGCCATAGAAAAGATGAAATAATGCCATTTGTGACAACATGGCTGAATCTTGAGAATATAATTTTATTTCAGTTATCGTATTATTCATTTCTAGTATTTTTTTTATGGTTTCTATGTCCTTTTTTTTATGCTTACTCTCTCTCCATTGAAGTTCTATTGAGAGCATCCATTCAGCTCCCAAGTCCATTGAACATCCTTAAAACCAGTGTTTTGAACTCTGTATCTGGTAGGTTGCTTGTCTCCATTTTATTTAGTTTTCTCTCCTGGAGTTTTCTTCTGTTGTTTCATTTGCAGCATGTTTCTTTGTTTTCTCATTTTAGTTGCCTTTCTGTGTTTGTTTCTATGTATTAGGTAAATTTGTTACATCTCCCAGTCTTGGTCATGTGGCCTTCTGTAGTAGGTGCCCTGTGTGGCCCAGCGGCACATTCTCTCTGATCACTTGCATTGGGAGCTCTGGGAGTGTTTTTTGTGTGTTGTGTGTGTTCTCTCGTTGTAGTTAAGCTTTGATTGCTGTTAGCATGTCAGTGAATGAGACTGACCCTTGGGGTGACCGGCTGTGAGGATTGGCCATGCCCATAGTGTATGAGCTGCTGTGTGCGGGATGACCCCATAAAGTGGAATTAACCCTAGTGGGCTCGTGTACCTGTTGAGACCACACTAGACCACTTGTGGGGCTTGTCAGGTGGTGCTCTGATGTGGTCTGATGCCATCCTCCAGTCAGAAATTCTGTCTGTTGCCAAATATGCCTATTTCAAATATATGTTCAGTAACTGGGGAAATAACCACAGTTATTGTGGTTATTTTGTGGTTTTGTGGCCCCTTAGGAGGGGCTCCCATAAAGGGTCAGCTGCTGCCTTTGATTGCTCGGGGCAACCTGGTAGGAGAGCTACAAAGCAATCCACCAGTGGTCGCTACCTGTGCTGAATCTGGAGGCAAGTAGGAGAGACCATGCTGCGAATTGTGGCCAGTTGCACCAGGCCTGGGGCAGCTTAGCAAAAGGTCCAGGGCACCCTAAGTCCTGAGGCTGCCTGCCCGCTGTCCGTAAGCCTCCACAGGTGAACGAGTCTTTGGGTGGTAACTTGAATAGGGTGGAGCGGGGACCCAGGAAGTCACCAGGGTAAAGTGAGTTGACTAATGCAGGTTCAAGTTTGGTGCCAGTGCTGAGCCCGTGGCCACCTGCAAGAGTCTCAGATCTCTACTGTATACTCGAAACAAAATATAAAATAAAATACATGTTCACACACACACACGAGTCTCAGATCTCACCGAGGGCAGCCGCTGCCTGTCTTGGACTGCTAAACCCTGAAATTTGTTCAAGAGATACTGCAGCTTGTGCCACTGCTGACTACTCACCCCAAAAATCTGTCCCAAAATGTGCAGGTCCCCAAGGTGAGGACTATTGATTGCTGTCAAATGCCCCCCACCTACCAAGATCGCAGGGTGGGGTTGGTTGCTGGGCAATGAATCTGCCATGGGTATTGCAAGTTGGATGGGGAGGGGACTCAGGGAGACAACAGGGTAGAGTGAGCAGATCTCACCAGGCCAATAGGAATTCAGAATTGGCTGTGTGGGAGAGGGTTCAATACAGGCAAGATGGCACCTGTCTGCAGACTGCACTGGAGGGGTCCTGACAAAGGAACAATGGCAGCTGTACCTTAAGCCCTCGCCCTGATGCTACGCAACTGTCTTTCCCCGTATGTCTCTTGCACTTTCCAAGCTACTGACCCTCTGCTGGAGTCCAGGGTAGGTGTCTGTGAGTGAGTCTGTGTGCAAGCCCTTTAAGGAGGACGTCTGAGTTTTCAGGTTTCTTCCACCTCTCTCAGATGGTCGAATCCCCACTGGTTTTTATAGTCAGATTTTGTGGGAACTCCTCTTCCTAGAAATGGAACCATGGGCTGTGGAGCCCCAGTGTGGGGCTGGGGCCCCTTGCTCCTTCAGGGCCTCTGCAGCCACTCTCTCTCTCCCAGTGCTTAACTGCTGCATGCAACCCAGTTCATATCTCCACTCCTCCTACTGGTCTCGATGTGGCTTTTTCTTTATATCTGCAGTTGTATGTGATACGTTCTTCTAGTCTTCAGGTGATTCTCCAAGTTGATTGTTTTATAATTTGGTTGTAATTTTAATGCGGTCATGGGAGAAGGAGAACACCATATTTACCTAGCCCGCTATCTTAACTCCTCTCCTTGAGAATATAATTTTAAGTGAAAAAAGTCAGGCAGAAAAGGACAAGAACCACAGGATTTTACTCATATGTGGAATATAAAACAAAAAGCAACAAATGAACAAACAAAACAAACTCACAGATACAGACAACATAATGGTGGCTACCAGAGAGGACAGAGGGTGAAGGGAGGATAACGAGG